>NC_091156.1:23049472-23234472 GCF_040958095.1 Procambarus clarkii
CGACAAATTCTTTAAGGTATTTGCTCTGTTGGAATTCATAAACTGCATTTACCTTAGCTACTTCCAATCCCAATTTCATCAGCATCTGAAGCAAATCCAAACTCACCAAGTAATCTTTTTGAGGGAGATGTGAAGCAATTAATTTATTGTTTTTCTTGGGGAGTTTACGATCTTCGGTATTTAAAATATGTTTGCTATAATCGGACAAAAGATCAGTTGAAATATTAGCATGCGACAGGGTTAAAGGTAAGTCATCGGTGTATCGAGCCACCTCAGGTGCGACATGCTTGGTGTCACACATGACCCAATACCCTTTATCCCCATCACATGTAATATTTTCCAATCCTTGTTGGAGCCAATCATTGCATTCGGCAGCAGATAATTTACGGATCCCGCCTTGAGGAAGCAGTTCTGTCATACAGGTGGCGTATAAGCCATTAAAATCCAAATACAGAATATATTTATCAGTGCTAGAAGGATCAGCACCTGTATGCTCATTTTGTACACTTGTGTGTTGCCGTACAACAGAGGTAAATCCGCCTCTTAGATTTCTACGCAATACATCGTACAAATGGGGATCAGAAATAGAGTCCAAGACAACTTGACTCTTAAACAAGAAAGCGTCCCATGCAAAACTAGATAACGAGACATAGTGTGTAATGTCTAACTTGTACAGCTCAAGCATGGTCTTGCGCCATACAGTAAACACATCACACAATAGTCCAGTATCTACTTTTAAATAGACCTTCAAGTAATCCCCAATGGTCTTGCATTCCGCTAATCTAAAGACTTCTTTAGCCTGTTTATAATCGTTCTCGCTTATGGCCTCGTGTTTTAAACTATTGTAGAAGGCTTCGGGAGGAGGAAGAGCCGGTTCATTTAATTTCTCCAAAGATGAAATGTAGTCATAACAGAAGACCTGTTTGCCTGTCTTTAATAAATGGTGGGCAGCTACAGGGACATCATCTAGCATAACTGAGGTGTAAGTGGTGGGTTTACCTTCCCTGATATGTTCTTTAGCTAGTTTTTCCAGCCCACCATTTAGTAAAGCCAGACTATCCATAAACCGAAGTTTACCGATATCTACTTTCATGAACTTGAATCCATCTTTGGAGGCAATATCAATTTCACGGTTAGGGAGGTTGGACAATTCATTTAAAATTACCCCGAGGTCATAAGCCGCATTGTGAGAGAATGTGTATAAATATTTATAAGAATTTCTGCATAACATGTTGCACCTTTGGCAATAGGCAGCTAGATAATTATTAAATTCAACAGCATGATCATGATGACGGTGCTTGTCCATAGCTGATTTAAATGGACTATAACACATTTCACATGTGGTCTGACGTCTATAGGCCTGCCAATGTTCACGTGTCATAGATATTTTGTATGTAGGCATGGCAGATTTGATTCTCTTCCATGCTTTCTCCAAAGTATCTATGAAATGATTCACAGGGTCATCCCCCATATACGTTAATTTCTCTACCACCTCCGATTCCCTGTTGATGATGATAAAAGCATATGCCACAGCTTTGTGACGCTTCTCAATCATTCCTTGGGGATTGGAGGGGTTCAACAAGCACTCGAAATCATAATATGCTGTGTGAGAGGGTCCATAAGCACGACCGTAATTTTTGAACTTGATTTTATGACCTTCAGGGTAAAATTTCAATGTTTGTTTAACTTCGCATGACTCTTCGTGATCCCGCATCGCATCAGGTGACAAATGAATTAAACACGAATGACAGAAAATATGATTATCTGGGGCTCTGGTTAATTGACGTCGCATGTTGCGAACATATTGATTGAAATCTTTAATGAGCACAAGATGCTGATCCTCTAGCATGAGCAAAGGTACTTTAGGAGCAGAATATTCTCTACCTTTTCTAGCTAAGCTAATGTAGTACCTATTATCTTCACGAGTGAGCACATAGATAAATATACTTAATTTATTTATACTTTCTATTTTATTGATGTTATCGTACGTTATGGGAATTTCAATATCCTCAGGCCATCGGACAAATCTAAGACACCACCTGGCAGATTTGGAACGCCTACCAATGTTATTTGAATTCATCCCCCGAGCTAGACATATATATGCCGCTAAACATTGGATCAAACATATATTTTGTTCCCCTTTAGGGTTGAAAATAAGTTGTTTCCCACGCAATTTATCCGGATACGGTACATAATCGCCAAGACGGATGGGATGCTGAACAGCTATAGAATTGATATAAAAACAAGAAATGCTCTGTATACCTAGACTCGAACCTTCTGTCTCGGCAAAGAACTCTTCTAACTTATTATCCAATTCAGCAATCCATTGATCTACGACAACACTAGCCTCATGCCTAGATACAGTGCGTTGTTCAGCCCTTATAGGTAACTCTCCCTCAAAATCAGGTTCATTTTCTTGATTAAGCCGTTGTAAATTAAATGTAAAATCAGGGTATATCAAGAGGGCAGGAGGGAAATTGGGATGAACGGCATCAAACAAGGATTCTATTTGCTGAATAAAATAATCACGATATATAGTCAAATAATGGGCAGGATCTCCTTGGGCATGATCTGGGATGCTATATGAATGGCGTATGTACCCCCCATTGAAATTATTGATTACTTCAAGCACTTCGGGTTGAGGAGGAGGAAGCAAAACATCTACCTGCTGTTCCTGTTCCTGAGGTGGTGGAGAATTAGCGATAGGCTGGCTGGCTTCCACATCTGAATCAGCTTCCCAAACCAAATGCAGGGAGTCCTCATCCTCTAGATGGCTACCTAGAGTAAAAAGAATTGAGATTTTTAATAAAAAAAATAATATAAATTTAATATAGGAATGTTTACAAATAAATAATGCAAGGTTATGGAAATAATTACTGAGGACGATACTTACGATCTAGACTTGGCCTGCTATTGTTACTATCTTCTAATGGCGGTGTACGAGCTTTACTAGTGCTAGGTTCTCCAGCCTCATTCCCTCCTCCACGAGGATATTCCTCATCCAACTGTTCAACAGATAATCCTGAAAAAAAACATTAATTATTTTTTTGTAGATGTTAGTTAGCATTTATAACATATATTTTTAAATAACCGATTAATGATGGGAATAGTGCAATATTATCTCAGATTAATAAAATTAATAATGAATACTGATGATGGATATTAACTTACTTTCGCTCTGAGGTGATGAAGCTTCTGAGGTCTCAGAATAGTATCTGGTGTTAGACTCCGTATCGTCATCAACATCCAGATTCATACAAAATGGACAGGTTTCGGGGTCGCGACCTGTGGATTACAGTAATATTTATGCGAATAAAAACAATATTACTGAAGCTGGTAGGCAATATTTTTTATAAAATATCACATGCTGCTGGTGTAATTCTATATAAAATTATTGATCATAAACGAAGCAAGTGTTGCTGATATTAATATTACTCACGACTGGTGCAGAAGATTTTGGAGCACGAGGTGCAGACTGCATCATAATGTCCACGAGGGATATTAACGCACTGGGGACAGCATAACACACACTCACGACGCGAGTTGGCTGTATATGAAATACGACATTCTATGCACCTTACTTCGCACAAGTGCAATTTCCCCTGCTTTGGCTTATTGCAGAAAGGACAAGTTTCCATGGTTGCGTATTGTTGTTGAATACTACAGAGGTCTGGTGAAATGTCCAGGAGCGATGTTGGCTGCTTGTGCTGGCTGGGAGAGCTAGAGATGTACTGACATATTTGACTGGGGAATGGCGGCCAGGTCAGCTTACCAGATGTGCTGCCAGACGTACGATGCTTCTAAAAATTGCGGTACGACATTTGGGCTTCTGTTATACTTTTGAACTTATTACTGCATAATGAATGATTACAGTCGCAGATGACTAAAATGTATATTCTTAAACCTCTGATTAGGTTAGGTAGGGGATGGTTAGTCTAGTCATTTTTGAATAATAACATTAAATACACATGCCAGTAGGACGCCAAAGGTCGCATTGGTTGTCCGGTGACGTCATACATAGTTGACCAGTAAGGTACTGTAATACCTTGACACCTATATGCTAATGGCCAGCAATACCTTATCCCTATACCTGAGGTCGCTTTTCACGATGTCACTAAACATCAACAACAACTGGTCTGTAGAATGTATTTGTTTGTTATAAATAATATGTTAGGTTAGGTTAGGTTAGGATGGTTTGATCGGGTTTATGAATATCAGAAAATATGAGCAATGAGCGAAAATACGAGCCATTGTAGCTGAATATCAACTCTGATGAAGCATAGAGTATAGGTGAGGTATTAAGCCTGATTAAGAGTTCACACTTATGTGTGAACCTCCTGGGACCCGCATTTAGCCCGTTGACGCCTCACGCCACATTAGGGATGATGACGTCACAAAAAAAGGTACTTTGCAGAAGGCCTTGCTTTTACTGAATGAGTATTTTTTTGATCTGTTATGTGCTACAGTAAGGTGTGGTATGTATGTTTTGAGTGAATGTGAGATGCGCATATATATATTTATGCGTTTATGCAGTAATATTGGATTACTACTGAAATTGCATTGAAGTCACCATGCCTGGCAGGGGACTGTTAGTTTATGCAGTAATATTGGATTAGTACTGAAATCGCATTGAAGTCACCACGCCTGGCAGGGGACTGTTTTCATACAAATGGATGATAGTGAGTTTTCAATTTTATTTGCCCTATGCTCAATAAACGATCCTTGAAGAAAGATGGACAAAGCTTAAATTACATTCTCTAGATAGAAGAAGAAGAAATAGGGGTGACATGATAGAGGTGTTAAAGAATGGACATGATAAAGGGGGATATTAATAGGCTATAAACACGAAATAGAACACGAAACAATGGGTATAAACTGGAATAAGTTTTAGATTTAGGAAAAAGACCTGGGTAAATACTCCTTTGGTGACAGAGCTGAACTCATTTCTCGTGTTAATTTGAAATCTTAGCTTTGAAATGATCCTAGAAAAATTGGCAATAGTATGGAAATACCTTATTGAGAAAAACGAGCTTATAATGGATGATGTCATTGTACATTAGGCTTGACAGAAGGCAGCCTTTTAATCCCCCTTTACTATAAATATTGAAAATGGAAATAATTACACTATAACAGAAAACGGACTTATTCAGGGAAGATGAAGACTGGCTAGCTGATGACGTCATTGACCGATGCCTGTGCATGGGTCACTGGGGTAACGAAAAACATGTGTGACTACGAGGGACCTTTTAATCCCCTTGAAACAAAATGGCTGGGGCCTAGGAGCGAACCTTTTAATATAACAGTTGGAAAATTCTATATGACATTCGGGAGGGGACAATAAAATGAATGAAAATATTAGGAGACTACCAAGGACCGTTGGGTAAAATATGGAAAAAAACCATGGCCCTACGAAGGACCGTTGATAAAAAACTTTGACTTGTTCGCCGGGGTAACGAAATGGACTAGGCGCTACGGAGGACCGTTGGGGATAAACATGGAAAAACCCATGGCCCTACGAAGGACCGCTGGAAAAAGCAAAACGGTCCTTCGTAGCGCCTTTTCACACTACTGTCTGTGGCTACTGAGATCAGCCTGCCGCTGGTCTGTGGCTACTGAGGGCAGCCTGCCGCTGGTCTGTGGCTCCTGAGGGCAGCCTGCCGCTGGTCTGTGGCTCCTGAGGCCAGCCTGCCGCTGGTCTGTGGCTACTGAGGCCAGCCTGCCGCTGGTCTGTGGCTCCTGAGGCCAGCCTGCCGCTGATCTGTGGCCAGCCTGCCGCTGGTCTGTGGCTACTGAGGGCAACCTGACGCTGGTCTGTGGCTACTGAGGCTAGCCTGCCGCTGATCTGTGGCCAGCCTGCCGCTGGTCTGTGGCTACTGAGGGCAGTCTGCCACTGGTCGGTGGCTTCGGAGGGCAGCCTGACGCTGGTCTGTGGCACCTGAGGCCAGCCTGCAACTGGTCTGTGGCTACTGAGGCCAGCCTGCCCCTGGTCTGTGGCTTCTGAGGGCAGCCTGCCGCTGGTCTGTGGCTACTGAGGCCAGCCTGCCGCTGGTCTGTGGCTACTGAGGCCAGCCTGCCGCTGGTCTGTGGCTTCTGAGGGCAGCCTGCCGCTGGTCTGTGGCTACTGAGGCCAGCCTGCCGCTGGTCTGTGGCTCCTGAGAGCAGCCTGACGCTGGTCCGTGGCTACTGAGGCCAGCCTGCCGCTGATCTGTGGCTCCTGAGGGCAGCCTGCCGCTGGTCTGTGGCTCCTGAGGGCAGCCTGCCGCTGGTCTGTTGCTACTGAGGCCAGCCTGCCGCTGGTCTCTGGCTCCAGAGGGCAGTCTGCCGCTGGTCTGTGGCTCCTGAGGGCAGCCTGCCACTGGTCTGTGGCTCCTGAGGCCAGCCTGCCGCTGGTCTGTGGCTACTGAGATCAGCCTGCCGCTGGTCTGTGGCTACTGAGGGCAGCCTGCCGCTGGTCTGTGGCTCCTGAGGGCAGCCTGCCGCTGGTCTGTGGCTACTGAGGCCAGCCTGCCGCTGGTCTGTGGCTCCTGAGGCCAGCCTGCCGCTGATCTGTGGCCAGCCTGCCGCTGGTCTGTGGCTACTGAGGGCAACCTGACGCTGGTCTGTGGCTACTGAGGCCAGCCTGCCGCTGATCTGTGGCCAGCCTGCCGCTGGTCTGTGGCTACTGAGGGCAGTCTGCCACTGGTCGGTGGCTTCGGAGGGCAGCCTGACGCTGGTCTGTGGCACCTGAGGCCAGCCTGCCACTGGTCTGTGGCTACTGAGGCCAGCCTGCCGCTGGTCTGTGGCTTCTGAGGGCAGCCTGCCGCTGGTCTGTGGCTACTGAGGCCAGCCTGCCGCTGGTCTGTGGCTACTGAGGCCAGCCTGCCGCTGGTCTGTGGCTTCTGAGGGCAGCCTGCCGCTGGTCAGTGGCTACTGAGGCCAGCCTGCCGCTGGTCTGTGGCTCCTGAGAGCAGCCTGACGCTGGTCTGTGGCTACTGAGGCCAGCCTGCCGCTGATCTGTGGCTCCTGAGGGCAGCCTGCCGCTGGTCTGTGGCTACTGAGGGCAGCCTGCCGCTGGTCTGTTGCTACTGAGGCCAGCCTGCCGCTGGTCTGTGGCTCCAGAGGGCAGCCTGCCGCTGGTCTGTGGCTCCTGAGGGCAGCCTGCCACTGGTCTGTGGCTCCTGAGGCCAGCCTGCCGCTGGTCTGTGGCTACTGAGGCCAGCCTGCTGCTGGTCTGTGGCTACTGAGGCCAGCCTGCCACTGGTCTGTGGCTCCTGAGGCCAGCCTGCCGCTGGTCTGTGGCTCCTGAGGGCAGCCTGTCGCTCCTGAGGCCAGCCTGCCGCTGGTCTGTGGCTACTGAGGGCACCCTGCCGCTGGTCTGTGGCTACTGAGGCCAGCCTGCCGCTGGTCTGTGGCCAGCCTGCCACTGGTCTGTGGCTACTGAGGCCAGCCTGCCGCTGGTCTGTGGCTCCTGAGGCCAGCCTGCCGCTGGTCTGTGGCTACTGAGGGCAGCCTGCCGCTGGTCTGTGGCTCCTGAGGCCAGCCTGCTGCTGGTCTGTGGCTACTGAGGGCAGCCTGCCGCTGGTCTGTGGCTCCTGAGGCCAGCCTGCCGCTGGTCTGTGGTTCCGGAGGCCAGCCTGCCGCTGGTCTGTAGCTACTGAGGCCAGCCTGCCGCTGGTCTGTGGCCAGCCTGCACTGGTCTGTGGCTCCTGAGGCCAGCCTGCCGCTGGTCTGTGGCTCCTGAGGCCAGCCTGCCGCTGATCTGTGGCCAGCCTGCCGCTGGTCTGTGGCTACTGAGGGCAGCCTGACGCTGGTCTGTGGCTACTGAGGCCAGCCTGCCGCTGGTCTGTGGCTACTGAGGCCAGCCTGTCGCTGGTCTGTGGCCAGCCTGCACTGGTCTGTGGCTCCTGAGGCCAGCCTGCCGCTGGTCTGTGGCTTCTGAGGCCAGCCTGCCGCTGATCTGTGGCCAGCCTGCCGCTGGTCTGTGGCTACTGAGGCCAGCCTGCCGCTGGTCTGTGGCTACTGAGGCCAGCCTGCCGCTGGTCTGTGGCTACTGAGGCCAGCCTGCCGCTGGTCTGTGGCTACTGAGGCCAGCCTGCCGCTGGTCTGTGGCCAGCCTGCACTGGTCTGTGGCTCCTGAGGCCAGCCTGCCGCTGGTCTGTGGCTTCTGAGGCCAGCCTGCCGCTGATCTGTGGCCAGCCTGCCGCTGGTCTGTGGCTACTGAGGGCAGCCTGACGCTGGTCTGTGGCTACTGACGCCAGCCTGCCGCTCATCTGTGGCCAGCCTGCCGCTGGTCTGTGGCTACTGAGGGCAGTCTGCCACTGGTCTGTGGCTTCGGAGGGCAGCCGGACGCTGGTCTGTGGCACCTGAGGCCAGCCTGCCGCTGGTCTGTGGCTACTGAGGCCAGCCTGCCGCTGGTCTGTGGCTTCTGAGGGCAGCCTGCCGCTGGTCTGTGGCTACTGAGGCCAGCCTGCCGCTGGTCTGTCTGAGAGCAGCCTGACGCTGGTCTTTGGCTACTGAGGCCAGCCTGCTGTTGATCTGTGGCTCCTGAGGGCAGCCTGCCGCTGGTCTGTGGCTCCTAAGGGCAGCCTGCCGCTGGTCTGTTGCTACTGAGGCCAGCCTGCCGCTGGTCTGTGGCTCCAGAGGGCAGCCTGCCGCTGGTCAGTGGCTCCTGAGGGCAGCCTGCGACTGGTCTGTGGCTCCTGAGGCCAGCCTGCCGCTGGTCTGTGGCTACCGAGGCCAGCCTGCCGCTGGTCTGTGGCTACTGAGGCCAGCCTGCCACTGGTCTGTGGCTCCTGAGGCCAGCCTGCCGCTGGTCTGTGGCTCCTGAGGTCAGCCTGCCGCTGGTCTGTCGCTCCTGAGGCCAGCCTGCCGCTGGTCTGTGGCTACTGAGGGCAGCCTGCCGCTGGTCTGTGGCTACTGAGGGCAGCCTGCCGCTGGTCTGTGGGCAGCCTGCCACTGGTCTGTGGCTACTGAGGCCAGCCTGCCGCTGGTCTGTGGCTCCTGAGGCCAGCCTGCCGCTGGTCTGTGGCTACTGAGGGCAGCCTGCCGCTGGTCTGTGGCTCCTGAGGCCAGCCTGCCGCTGGTCTGTGGCTCCTGAGGCTAGCCTGCCGCTGGTCTGTGGCTACTGAGGGCACCCTGCCGCTGGTCTGTGGCTACTGAGGCCAGCCTGCCGCTGGTCTGTTGCCAGCCTGCCACTGGTCTGTGGCTACTGAGGCCAGCCTGCCGCTGGTCTGTGGCTACTGAGGCCAGCCTGCCGCTGGTCTTTGGCTACTGAGGCCAGCCTGCCGCTGGTCTGTGGCCAGCCTGCCGCTGGTCTGTGGCCAGCCTGCACTGGTCTGTGGCTCCTGAGGCCAGCCTGCCGCTGGTCTGTAGCTCCTGAGGCCAGCCTGCCGCTGGTCTGTGGCCACTGAGGGCAGTCGGCCACTGGTCTGTGGCTTCGGAGGGCAGCCTGGCGCTGGTCTGTGGCACCTGAGGCCAGCCTGCCGCTGGTCTGTGGCTACTGAGGCAAGCCTGCCGCTGATCTGTGGCTTCTGAGGGCAGCCTGCCGCTGGTCTGTGGCTACTGAGGCCAGCCTGCCGCTGGTCTGTGGCTCCTGAGGCCAGCCTGCCGCTGGTCTGTGGCTCCTGAGGCTAGCCTGGCGCTGGTCTGTGGCTACTGAGGGCACCCTGCCGCTGGTCTGTGGCCAGCCTGCCACTGGTCTGTTGCTACTGAGGCCAGCCTGCCGCTGGTCTGTGGCTACTGAGGCCAGCCTGACGCTGGTCTGTGGCTACTGAGGCCAGCCTGCCGCTGGTCTGTGGCTCCTGAGGCCAGCCTGCCACTGGTCTGTGGCTACTGAGGTCAGCCTGCCGCTGGTCTGTGGCTACTGAGGCCAGCCTGCCGCTGGTCTGTGGCTCCTGAGGGAAGTCTGCCACTGGTCTGTGGCTCCTGAGGGCAGCCTGCTGCTGGTCTGTGGCTCCTGAGGCCAGCCTGCCACTGGTCTGTGGCTCCTGAGGGCAGCCTGCTGCTGGTCTGTGGCTCCTGAGGCCAGCCTGCCGCTGGTCTGTGGCTCCTGAGGCCAGCCTGCCGCTGGTCTGTGGCTACTGATGCCAGCCTGCCGCTGGTCTGTGGCTCCTGAGGGTAGTCTGCCACTGGTCTGTGGCTCCTGAGTGCAGCCTGCGGCTGGTCTGTGGCTACTGAGGCCAGCCTGCCGCTGGTCTGTGGCTCCTGAGGGCAGCCTGCCGCTGGTCTGTGGCTACTGAGGCCAGCCTGCCACTGGTCTGTGGCTACTGAGGCCAGCCTGCCGCTGGTCTGTGGCTACTGAGGCCAGCCTGCCGCTGGTCTGTGGCCAGCCTGCCACTGGTCTGTGGCTACTGACGCCTGCCTGCCGCTGGTCTGTGGCTACTGAGGCCAGCCTGACGCTGGTCTGTGTCTAGTGAGGCCAGCCTGCCGCTGGTCTGTGGCTCCTGAGGCCAGCCTGCCTCTGGTCTGTGGCTACTGAGGTCAGCCTGCCGCTGGTCTGTGGCTACTGAGGCCAGCCTGCCGCTGGTCTGTGGTTCCTGAGGGAAGTCTGCCACTGGTCTGTGGCTCCTGAGGGCAGCCTGCTGCTGGTCTGTGGCTCCTGAGGCCAGCCTGCCACTGGTCTGTGGCTCCTGAGGGCAGCCTGCTGCTGGTCTGTGGCTCCTGAGGCCAGCCTGCCGCTGGTCTGTGGCTCCTGAGGCCAGCCTGCCGCTGGTCTGTGGCTCCTGAGGGCAGCCTGCCGCTGGTCTGTGGCTACTGAGGCCAGCCTGCCACTGGTCTGGGGCTACTGAGGCCAGCCTGACGCTGGTCTGTGGCTACTGAGGGCAGCCTGCCGCTGGTCTGTGGCTCCTGAGGGCAGCCTGCCGCTGGTCTGTGGCTCCTGAGGCCAGCCTGCCACTGGTCTGTGGCTCCTGAGGCCAGCCTGCCGCTGGTCTGTGGCTACTGAGGCCAGCCTGCCGCTGGTCTGTGGCTCCTGAGGGCAGCCTTCCGCTCCCAGGACACGCGCGCGTCCACGAACTCTCAAGCATATACGTAATCTGTACTTATTTTACCCTATGTATTGCAAACATGTAATTTTTCAATATTTCGAGGTTTTAATCTCATTGAAAACTTTTGTGTTTATTGTTGGTGCTGCATATTATTGCAGTGGTGCCACGAAGGTGGCGTACAGTGGTCTGAAAGACATTTTATTCTCCTGTAGAATTTTGTTCCAATTCTTGCCAGTTGTGGAATCATCATTGTTATATAGCTGGTGTGTAATTACCTAAGTGTAGTTAGAGGATGAGAGCTACGCTCGTGGTGTCCCGTCTTCCCAGCACTCTTTGTCGTATAACGCTTTGAAACTACTGACGGTCTTGGCCTCCACCACCTTCTCACCTAACTTGTTCCAACCGTCTTCCACTCTGTTTGCGAAAGGGAATTTTCTTATATTTCTTCGGCATCTGTGTTTAGCTAGTTTAATTCTATGGCCTTTTGTTCTTAAAGTTCCAGGTCTCAGGAAATCTTCCCTATCGATTTTATCAATTCCTGTTACTATTTTGTATGTAGTGATCATATCACCTCTTTTTCTTCTGTCTTCTAGTTTTGGCATATTTAATGCCTCTAACCTCTCCTCGTAGCTCTTGCCCTTCAGTTCTGGGAGCCACTTAGTAGTATGTCTTTGCACCTTTTCCAGTTTGTTGATGTGTTTCTTAAGATATGGGCACCATACAACCGCTTCATATTCTAGCTTTGGTCTAACAAAAGTCGTGAACAATTTCTTTAGTATATCGCCATCCATGTATTTAAAAGCAATTCTGAAGTTAGAAAGCGTGGCATAGGCTCCTCGCACAATATTCTTTATGTGGTCCTCAGGTAATAGTTTTCTATCTAGAACCACCCCTAGATCTCTTTCTTTATCAGAATTCTTTAAAGGTTTCTCATATAACATATAGGTCGTGTGGGGTCTATGTTCTCTTATTCCACATTCCATAACATGGCATTTATTAACATTAAATTCCATTTGCCAAGTGGTGCTCCATATACTTATTTTGTCCAGGTCATCTTGAAGGGCATGACAATCATCTAAGTTTCTTATCCTTCCTATTATCTTAGCATCATCAGCAAACATGTTCATATAATTCTGTATACCAACAGGTAGATCATTTATGTAGACAATAAACATCACTGGTGCAAGAACTGAACCCTGTGGTACTCTACTTGTGACATTTCTCCAGTCCGATACATTGCCTCTGATCACTGCCCTCATTTTTCTATCAGTCAGAAAATTTTTCATCCATGTTAGAAGCTTACCTGCCACCCCTCCAATATTTTCCAGTTTCCAGAACAACCTCTTATGTGGAACTCTGTCGAAAGCCTTTTTTTTAGGTCCAGATAGATGCAGTCAACCCAACCATCTCTTTCCTGTAATATCTCTGTTGCTCGATCATAGAAACTGAGTAAATTCGATACACAGGATCTTCCAGATCGAAAACCATACTGTCTGTCTGATATTATATCATTTCTCTCCAGGTGTTCTACCCATTTAGTTTTAATTATTTTTTCCAATATTTTGACTATTACACTTGTCAATGATACCGGTCTATAATTAAGGGGGTCTTCCCTGCTTCCACTTTTGTAGATTGGAACTATGTTAGCCTTTTTCCACACATCAGCTACAACTCCTGTAAACAGGGATACCTGAAAAATCAGTTGAAGTGGAATACTGAGCTCGGGTGCACATTCTCTCAGAACCCATGGTGAAACTCCATCTGGACCAACTGCTTTGTTCTTATTTAGCTCCTTGAGCATTTTTTCCACTTCGTCTCTAGACACCTCTATGTGCTCTATGTTGTTCTCTGGAATTCTTATTGTGTCTGGTTCCCTGAAGATTTCATTTTGTACAAACACACTTTGGAACTTTTCGTTTAATGTTTCACACATTTCCTTTTCATTTTCCGTGAATCTATTTGTGTGTGTGTGTGTGTGTGTGTGTGTGTGGTTGCAACTCGTCCTCTTAAAAATAACGTCGCTTTTTGCTCGTATTCGCGCTATTGGCAAAAATGGACGTAATTTGAAATGAAATCGGCTCACAAAAGTGATGTACTTTTTTTCGACGTTTTCTGTTTGGAGTCCTTTGACTTACTCGATTAGGTTAGGAGAGGAAACTTTCAATTAACGTTTTTCATGACGTTTTGAAACTTTAGGAGAACTTCCTGCCCTCCTAACCTACCAGAGGACCCTTAACTTACTGTTTTGGAGAAATATAATCCCAAATTTATTTTCATTTTTTCATTTCCAAATTGCGCCCATTTTCGACCATATGGACAGACGGCCAAATTCAGACGTAATATGAAAGAGGTTTGTGTTATGTTAACCTCTTTACTATGACTCTAGGATATGTACTACCACAATATTGGTGACCAAATGTACTACCACAATATTGGTGACCATACGTACTACCACAATATTGGTGACCATACGTACTACCACAATATTGGTGACCATACGTACTACCACAATATTGGTGACCATACATACTACCACAATATTGGTGACCATATGTACTACCACAATATTGGTGACCATACATACTACCACAATATTGGTGACCATATGTACTACCACAATATTGGTGACCATATGTACTACCACAATATTGGTGACCATACATACTACCACAATATTGGTGACCATACATACTACCACAATATTGGTGACCATACATACTACCACAATATTGGTGACCATACATACTACCACAATATTGGTGACCATATGTACTACCACAATATTGGTGACCATACATACTACCACAATATTGGTGACCATATGTACTACCACAATATTGGTGACCATATGTACTACCACAATATTGGTGACCATATGTACTACCACAATATTGGTGACCATATGTACTACCACAATATTGGTGACCATACATACTACCACAATATTGGTGACCATATGTACTACCACAATATTGGTGACCATACATACTACCACAATATTGGTGACCATACATACTACCACAATATTGGTGACCATACATACTACCACAATATTGGTGACCATATGTACTACCACAATATTGGTGACCATATGTACTACCACAATATTGGTGACCATACGTACTACCACAATATTGGTGACCATATGTACTACCACAATATTGGTGACCATACATACTACCACAATATTGGTGACCATATTTGTACGTATGGTCACCAATATTGTGGTAGTACATATGGTTGTCAATAACCCAGGCAGTACTGTCCACCTCGTCTGGGGGTTAATAATGGCGCCGGCCCTGGCTCGTCTCATCTGGTCACTACATCTCCCGGCGAGGTGCAAATAATGTGAGAAATACACAATTTATGTCAACATTCTCACTGTTCTCATTAAATTAATTTATTTTCGTGCTGTACTCGTACTGGGGCGTGGAGGACCGTAGGCTAAATGACAGTAACTGTACTTAGACTGGGTCGTCTAAGTGTTGTTAGTATCCTGAGTTAACGACTGCTGGGATGAGGCGTCTCCTTGAGGGGATAGTCTAGCTTGTGCTGACCGTGTCTCTAAGATCAACATGGCAGCCTTATCCCCCGCTAGCACTCCTTCCTGTATGAATAATTATTAAATTGGCTGTTTCTCTGTCTTTGACCCCGTCTCTGTATCTGTCTGTGTGACCGTGTCTATCTCGATCTGTCTGTCGCTTATAAAAATATTATGATGGTGTATTGGCATGTGGATGGTCACTGCTGAAGGACTCTTGCAGTGTGAAATACTAAAAATATATAATAGTTAACCATTTGGTTTGAGAAAGGCACAGGGTTTAAAAAATCCTTTGAAACGGGGGGGGGGGGGGATGATTTTGTTTTGCTACTATGGCCAGTAGTAGCAAATAGTAGAACAATTTTATTATTTTTTTCTGAGATCAGTGAATGACGGTGTATATTACTATATGAAAAAAAATTGTTTTGAGATTATATTTTTCCAAATATCTCTCTAGGCCCAGCAGGCGGTTGGTGCCACAGTTAGTGATGGGGGCAGATCAGCGTGTGACCTGACCCCGGCATGCTGTTCTCTATAGAATGTTGGTGACTGACCAGCCAGTGTCCATCATGTGCCCCAGACCAGTCCCCCTGCAAAGTTATTATAAAGATAGCCCCAGACTTCTGACCCCTAAACTTACACAGACAAACATACACAAATATAATGAAAGACCTTCAAAAAGTTTTCGTGTCCGATCATGGATGAAAGGTGTGCTTCACTTTCCCGTTTATTGATAGCTGAATAATATGGAATCTCTGTGTGATCTTAGAGGCCAGACACACAACTATGCATGCTGATTTCTAATTGTATGGTGTCAAGTTTGTTGGGCTCCACCCCTTGTTGGGGTGGAGTTGGGCCCCACCCCTTGGTGTCACTGTTACGGCCCTATTGGGTCGCAACTGGGTTCTTTCTCTGATGTTATTAGAGTTTGGGTATCAGGCCCCAAGTTAGTAGTGGCTTTCAAGGGGGTGTGTTCCATAACGCAAGTAAATTAAAGGGGAAGGGATAAAACTGCACTAAATTAAATATATAATTATTCCATCACCTTAAAAAATATATAAACAGTCACACGCGGTTACTATGACTACACTTATGTACAATAACTTCTTCTTCTCCCGAAGACTCAGGATGTTTCACGGTGCTCAAGACAAGTAGCCCTGGTTCTCTCCTTGTGGCCTCACGATGAATCCTTAGATTCCCTAGGTGAGTCTACCCTGGCCACAGGCCAGCCAAATCACAGTCCCACTGTGTGCACCGTCATGGAGGCCTTCAACCACAAATCCAGCAGGTTCCAATCAGCTCTGCTGCGTAGGCCACTCCATGACCGATACTTGGGTTGCGAGCCCTAGGCAGGAGCCTCGTGTGATTCCGCTGATCACTCTCCTCACCACAACACCCCAGTGGCTAGTCTTCTCCACCAGTCAGCCCCGGGTACGACAATTCCAGGTTCTGCCACGTCACAGGCAGGCTAACACAACAGTGTTCATCCGGGGGGTGACTCACAGCTTCAACAGTAAACACGTGGAGAGACTTAGGCTGCCTTGGGTAGACTGATCCAACGTCCATTACAGCAGTCCCAGGTCGACTCTGTAATCAGACACGTCATTAGTGTTGGGGGACACTCTAGGGCACCTCACTTACAGGCTTAGACACAAACGTCTACCTATCCACTCCATAGATGGCGTTGCTGTCTAAGCGCCACCTCACCAGAGGTCAGCAGCGGCTATGTCACGAGCTGATTAAGACGGGAAACCAGCCCCTGTGGCCGAAATTTAATAAGTCAATATTGACTTATTAGTTGCGTGCATAGGTGACATACTAAACATAATAGTTTCCCTTGAAAAGCTTCATAGAAAACACAGACCTTACCTAATCTACTTAGTATGTTGAAATAAGCATCTTATAGCTTCGTAATTACAATTGTTACTTAACCTATTATAGGTATAGGTTAGGTAATAATTGTAATTACGAAGCAATAAGATGCTTATCTTA
This sequence comes from Procambarus clarkii, assembly GCF_040958095.1. Lineage (NCBI taxonomy): Eukaryota > Metazoa > Arthropoda > Malacostraca > Decapoda > Cambaridae > Procambarus > Procambarus clarkii. The sequence continues at coordinate 23,065,970 of NC_091156.1, forward strand.
ACATACTAAGTAGGTTAGGTAAGGTCGGTGTTTTCTATGAAGCTTTTCAAGAGAAACTATTATGTTAAGTATGACACCTATGCACATATTTAATAAGTCAATATTGACTTATTAAATTTGCGAGAACGGGCTGGTGGTCGGTATACCCCATCCTCACTAGTTGGCGTCGTCCATTTGGAGGGGGTTTCGGGAGCTGACCCACAGATGGCGTGGACGTCACTGCTCCGTGCTACGACGCTGGGCTCGGGTCCGTAACAGTCACCCCTTGTTGGGGTGGAGTTGGGCCCCACCCCTTGGTGTCACCCCTTGTTGGGGTGGAGTTGGGCCCCACCCCTTGGTGTCACCCCTTGTTGGGGTGGAGTTGGGCCCCACCGCTTGGTGTCACCCCTTGTTGGGGTGGAGTTGGGCCCCACCCCTTGGTGTCACCCCTTGTTGGGGTGGAGTTGGGCCCCACCCCTTGGTGTCACCCCTTGTTGGGGTGGAGTTGGGCCCCACCCCTTGGTGTCACCCCTTGTTGGGGTGGAGTTGGGCCCCACCCCTTGGTGTCACCCCTTGTTGGGGTGGAGTTGGGCCCCACCCCTTGGTGTCACCCCTTGTTGGGGTGGAGTTGAGCCCCACCCCTTGGTGTCACCCCTTGTTGGGGTGGAGTTGGGCCCCACCCCTTGGTGTCACCCCTTGTTGGGGTGGAGTTGGGCCCCACCCCTTGGTGTCACCCCTTGTTGGGGTGGAGTTGGGCCCCACCCCTTGGTGTCACCCCTTGTTGGGGTGGAGTTGGGCCCCACCCCTTGGTGTCACCCCTTGTTGGGGTGGAGTTGGGCCCCACCCCTTGGTGTCACCCCTTGTTGGGGTGGAGTTGGGCCCCACCCCTTGGTGTCACCCCTTGTTGGGGTGGAGTTGGGCCCCACCCCTTGGTGTCACCCCTTGTTGGGGTGGAGTTGGGCCCCACCCCTTGGTGTCACCCCTTGTTGGGGTGGAGTTGGGCCCCACCCCTTGGTGTCACCCCTTGTTGGGGTGGAGTTGGGCCCCACCCCTTGGTGTCACCCCTTGTTGGGGTGGAGTTGGGCCCCACCCCTTGGTGTCACCCCTTGTTGGGGTGGAGTTGGGCCCCACCCCTTGGTGTCACCCCTTGTTGGGGTGGAGTTGGGCCCCACCCCTTGGTGTCACCCCTTGTTGGGGTGGAGTTGGGCCCCACCCCTTGGTGTCACCCCTTGTTGGGGTCGAGTTGGGCCCCACCCCTTGGTGTCACCCCTTGTTGGGGTCGAGTTGGGCCCCACCCCTTGGTGTCACCCCTTGTTGGGGTCGAGTTGGGCCCCACCCCTTGGTGTCACCCCTTGTTGGGGTGGAGTTGGGCCTCACCCCTTGGTGTCACCCCTTGTTGGGGTGGAGTTGGGCCCCACCCCTTGGTGTCACCCCTTGTTGGGGTGGAGTTGGGCCCCACCCCTTGGTGTCACCCCTTGTTGGGGTGGAGTTGGGCCCCACCCCTTGGTGTCACCCCTTGTTGGGGTGGAGTTGGGCCCCACCCCTTGGTGTCACCCCTTGTTGGGGTGGAGTTGGGCCCCACCCCTTGGTGTCACCCCTTGTTGGGGTCGAGTTGGGCCCCACCCCTTGGTGTCACCCCTTGTTGGGGTCGAGTTGGGCCCCACCCCTTGGTGTCACCCCTTGTTGGGGTGGAGTTGGGCCCCACCCCTTGGTGTCACCTCTTGTTGGGGTGGAGTTGGGCCCCACCCCTTGGTGTCACCCCTTGTTGGGGTGGAGTTGGGCCCCACCCCTTGGTGTCACCCCTTGTTGGGGTGGAGTTGGGCCCCACCCCTTGGTGTCACCCCTTGTTGGGGTGGAGTTGGGCCCCACCCCTTGGTGTCACCCCTTGTTGGGGTGGAGTTGGGCCCCACCCCTTGGTGTTACAGGTTTGTTGCAGATACCTGTGACAGCCACAGGTTGTTGGCCTCCCTTCAAGAAGGATCGGCTCCTATTCAGGATAACCAGCCACTCCTGTGAAGTATGAACTATGGGAAACATTGTCCATGGAGTGTTAAAATAGATTTTATGATTATAATTGATGTCGAATCAAAGTTTAACATTGATTCATCGTCAATAACGTTGATTAAGTGTTGCCTGAGCATCTTCAGGCGACAGGAAGAGAGACCGGGAAGGAGGGACACAAGGAGAGAGAATGACAGGGAGAGAGAGGAACAGCAGAACACAGAGAGGCAGGGAAAAAGAGAAAGGCAGCTAGAGTGTGAAAGACAATAAAGAGGGGTTAGAGGCAGGGAGAAGGTGAGGGAGGGAGAGTGGCAGAGAGGTGAGGGAGGGAGAGTGGCAGAGGTGAGGGAGGGAGAGTTGCAGAGAGGTGAGGGAGGGAGAGTGGCAGAGGTGAGGGAGGAAGAGTGACAGACAGGTGAGGGAGGGAGAGTGGCAGAGGTGAGGGAGGGAGAGTGGCAGAGAGGTGAGGGAGGGAGAGTGGCAGAGAGGTGAGGGAGGGAGAGTGGCAGAGAGGTGAGGGAGGGAGAGTGGCAGAGGTGAGGGAGGGAGAGTGGAAGAGAGGTGAGGGAGGGAGAGTGGCAGAGGTGAGGGAGGGAGAGTGGCAGAGGTGAGGGAGGGAGAGTGGCAGAGGTGAGGGAGGGAGAGTGGCAGAGGTGAGGGAGGGAGAGTGGCAGAGAGGTGAGGGAGGGAGAGTGGCTGAGGTGAGGGAGGGAGAGTGGAAGAGAGGTGAGGGAGGGAGAGTGGCAGAGAGGTGAGGGAGGGAGAGTGACAGAGGTGAGGGAGGGAGAGTGGCAGAGGTGAGGGAGGGAGAGTGGCAGAGGTGAGGGAGGGAGAGTGGCAGAGAGGTGAGGGAGGGAGAGTGGAAGAGAGGTGAGGGAGGGAGAGTGGCAGAGAGGTGAGGGAGGGAGAGTGGCAGAGGTGAGGGAGGGAGAGTGGAAGAGAGGTGAGGGAGGGAGAGTGGCAGAGAGGTAAGGAAGGGAGAGTGGCAGAGAGGTGAGGGAGGGAGAGTGGCAGAGAGGTGAGGGAGGGAGAGTGGCAGAGGTGAGGGAGGGAGAGTGGCAGAGGTAAGGGAGGAAGAGTGACAGACAGGTGAGGGAGGGAGAGTGGCAGAGGTGAGGGTGGGAGAGTGGCAGAGAGGTGAGGGAGGGAGAGTGGCAGAGAGGTGAGGGAGGGAGAGTGGCAGAGAGGTGAGGGAGGGAGAGTGGCAGAGGTGAGTTAGGGAGAGTGGCAGAGAGGTGAGGGAGGGAGAGTGGCAGAGAGGTGAGGGAGGGAGAGTGGAAGAGAGGTGAGGGAGGGAGAGTGGCAGAGAGGTGAGGGAGGGAGAGTGGCAGAGGTGAGGGAGGGAGAGTGACAGAGGTGAGGGAGGGAGAGTGGCAGAGAGGTGAGGGAGGGGGAGTGGCAGAGAGGTGTGGGAGGGAGAGTGGCAGAAAAGTGAGGGAGGGAGAGTGGCAGAAAAGTGAGGGAGGGAGAGTGGCAGAGAGGTGAGGGAGGGAGAGTGGCAGAGAGGTGAGGGAGGGAGAGTGGCAGAGGTGAGGGAGGGAGAGTGGCAGAGAGGTGAGGGAGGGAGAGTGGAAGAGAGGTGAGGGAGGGAGAGTGGCAGAGAGGTGAGGGAGGGAGAGTGGCAGAGGTGAGGGAGGGAGAGTGACAGAGGTGAGGGAGGGAGAGTGGCAGAGAGGTGAGGGAGGGAGAGTGGCAGAGAGGTGAGGGAGGGGGAGTGGCAGAGAGGTGTGGGAGGGAGAGTGGCAGAAAAGTGAGGGAGGGAGAGTGGCAGAGAGGTGAGGGAGGGAGAGTGGCAAAGAGAAGGTGCGGGAGGAATATTGGCAGAGAGAACAGTGAGAAGGGAGAGAGGGTGAGAAGCATGGATGGAAGAATAAGGGGATGGGGGACATTGATGAAGAGTGGGCAAGAGAGACCAAAGAGGGGTAAACAGACCCAGATTCCGCCGGGTACATCTACAATAGAGATGTATAAGGTAATATCTGTCTGTCTGAGGCTGGACGGTTGCACGATGGGGAGGGGGGAAAGAGGAGGGGGATAAGAGAGAGAGGGGATGCGAACCAGGGTTCAGGGTGGGCAGACAGACCATCCTGGGCACCCGCGCCACCCCTCCAAGTCTACACAAAAATAACGAAGCAGTTATTCACTTTTTATCATTTGTGCAGTATTTTCTGCAGCGCTCCGGGGCACACTGGCCTGGGTGCTGGCGCCCCGGGGCACGCTGGCCTGGGGGCTGGCGCCCCGGGGCACACTGGCCTGGGTGCTGGCGCCCCGGGGCACACTGGCCTGGGTGCTGGCGCCCCGGGGCACACTGGCCTGGGTGGTAGCGCCCCGGGGCACACTGGCCTGGGTGCTGGCGCCCCAAGAGACGCTGGCCTGAGTGCTGGCGCCCCGGGGCACACTGGCACTGGGTGCTGGCGCCCCGGGGCACACTGGCCTGGGTGCTGGCGCCCCGGGGCTCACTGGCACTGGGTGCTGGCGCCCCGGGGCACACTGGCCTGGGTGCTGGCGCCCCAAGAGACGCTGGCCTGGGTGCTGGCGCCCCGGGGCACACTGGCCTGGGTGGTGGCGCCCCAAGAGACGCTGGCCTGGGTGCTGGCGCCCCAAGAGACGCTGGCCTGGGTGCTGGCGCCCCGGGGCACGCTGGCACTGGGTGCTGGCGCCCCAAGAGACGCTGGCCTGGGTGCTGGCGCCCCGGGGCACACTGGCCTGGGTGCTGGCGCCCCGGGGCACGCTGGCCTGGGTGCTGGCACCCCAAGAGACGCTGGCCTGGGTGCTGGCGCCCCGGGGCACGCTGGCACTGGGTGCTGGCGCCCCAAGAGACGCTGGCCTGGGTGCTGGCGCCCCGGGGCACACTGGCCTGGGTGCTGGCGCCCCGGGGCACGCTGGCCTGGGTGCTGGCACCCCAAGAGACGCTGGCCTGGGTGCTGGCGCCTCGGGGCACACTGGCCTGGGTGCTGGCGCCCCAAGACACGCTGGCCTGGGTGCTGGCGCCACGGGGCACGCTGGCACTGGGTGCTGGCGCCCCGGGGCACACTGGCACTGGGTGCTGGCGCCCCGGGGCACACTGGCCTGGGTGGTGGCGCCCCGGGGCACACTGCCCTGGGTGCTGGCGCCCCGGGGCACACTGGCCTGGGTGCTGGCGCCCCGGGGCACACTGGCCTGGGTGCTGGCGCCCCAAGAGACGCTGGCCTGGGTGCTGGCGCCTCGGGGCACACTGGCACTGGGTGCTGGCGCCCCGGGGCACACTGGCCTGGGTGCTGGCGCCCCGGGGCTCACTGGCACTGGGTGCTGGCGCCCCGGGGCACACTGGCCTGGGTGCTGGCGCCCCGGAGCACACAGGCCTAGGTGCTGGCGCCCCGGGGCACACTGGCCTGGGTGCTGGCGCCCCAAAAGACGCTGGCCTGGGTGCTGGCGCCCCGGGGCACACTGGCCTGGGTGGTGGCGCCCCAAGAGACGCTAGCCTGGGTGCTGGCGCCTCAAGAGACGCTGGCCTGGGTGCTGGCGCCCCGGGGCACGCTGGCACTGGGTGCTGTCGCCCCAAGAGACGCTGGCCTGGGTGCTGGCGCCCCGGGGCACGCTGGCCTGGGTGCTGGCACCCCAAGAGACGCTGGCCTGGGTGCTGGCTCCACGGGGCACACTGGCCTGGGTGCTGGCGCCCCAAGAGACGCTGGCCTGGGTGCTGGCGCCCCGGGGCACGCTGGCACTGGGTGCTGGCGACCCGGGGCACACTGGCACTGGGTGCTGGCGCCCCGGGGCACACTGGCCTCGGTGGTGGCGCCCCGGGGCACACTGGCCTGGGTGCTGGCGCCCCGGGGCACACTGGCCTGGGTGCTGGCGCCCCGGGGCACACTGGCCTGGGTGCTGGCGCCCCGGGGCACACTGGCCTGGGTGCTGGCGCCCCGGGGCACACTGGCCTGGGTGCTGGCGCCCCGGGGCACACTGGCCTGGGTGCTGGCGCCCCGGGGCTCACTGGCACTGGGTGCTGGCGCCCCGGGGCACACTGGCCTGGGTGCTGGCGCCCCGGGGCACACTGGCCTGGGTGCTGGCGCCCCGGGGCACACAGGCCTAGGTGCTGGCGCCCCGGGGCACAGTGGCCTGGGTGCCGGCGCCCCAAAAGACGCTGGCCTGGGTGCTGGCGCCCCGGGGCACACTGGCCTGGGTGGTGGCGCCCCAAGAGACGCTGGCCTGGGTGCTGGCGCCTGAAGAGACGCTGGCCTGGGTGCTGGCGCCCCGGGGCACGCTGGCACTGGGTGCTGTCGCCCCAAGAGACGCTGGCCTGGGTGCTGGCGCCCCGGGGCACGCTGGCCTGGGTGCTGGCACCCCAAGAGACGCTGGCCTGGGTGCTGGCGCCACGGGGCACACTGGCCTGGGTGCTGGCGCCCCAAGAGACGCTGGCCTGGGTGCTGGCGCCCCGGGGCACGCTGGCACTGGGTGCTGGAGACCCGGGGCACACTGGCACTGGGTGCTGGCGCCCCGGGGCACACTGGCCTCGGTGGTGGCGCCCCGGGGCACACTGGCCTGGGTGCTGGCGCCCCGGGGCACACTGGCCTGGGTGCTGGCGCCCCGGGGCACACTGGCCTGGGTGCTGGCGCCCCGGGGCACACTGGCCTGGGTGCTGGCGCCCCGGGGCACACTGGCCTGGGTGCTGGCGCCCCGGGGCACACTGGCCTGGGTGCTGGCGCCCCGGGGCACACTGGCCTGGGTGCTGGCGCCCCGGGGCACACTGGCACTGGAAGCTGGCACCCCGGGGCACACTGGCCTGGGTGCTGGCGCCCCGGGGCACACTGGCCTGGGTGCTGGCGCCCCGGGGCACACTGGCCTGGGTGCTGGCGCCCCAAGAGACGCTGGCCTGGGTGCTGGCGCCCCAAGAGACGCTGGCCTGGGTGCTGACGAACCGGGGCACGCTGGCCTGGGTGCTGGCACCCCAAGAGACGCTGGCCTGGGTGCTGGCGCCCTAAGAGACGCTGGCCTGGGTGCTGGCGCCCCGGGGCACGCTGGCCTGGGTGCTGGCGCCCCGCGGCACACTGGCCTGGGTGGTGGCGTCCCAAGAGACGCTGGCCTGGGTGCTGGCGCCCCAAGAGTCGCTGGCCTGGGTGCTGGCGCCCCAAGAGACGCTGGCCTGGGTGCTAGCGCCCCGGGGCACGCTGGCACTGGGTGCTGGCACCCCAAGAGACGCTGGCCTGGGTGCTGGCGCCCCGGGGCACGCTGGCCTGGGTGCTGGCACCCCAAGAGACGCTGGCCTGGGTGCTGGTGCCACGGGGCACACTGGCCTGGGTGCTGGCGCCCCAAGAGACGCTGGCCTGGGTGCTGGCGCCCCGGGGCACGCTGGCACTGGGTGCTGGCGCCCCAAGAGACGCTGGCCTGGGTGCTGGCACCCCAAGAGACGCTGGCCTGGGTGCTGGCGACACGGGGCACACTGGCCTGGGTGCTGGCGCCCCAAGAGACGCTGGCTTGGGTGCTGGCGCCCCGGGGCACGCTGGCACTGGGTGCTGGCGCCCCGGGGCACACTGGCACTGGGTGCTGGCGCCCCGGGGCACACTGGCCTGGGTGGTGGCGCCCCGGGGCACACTGGCCTGGGTGCTGGCGCCCCGGGGCACACTGGCCTGGGTGCTGGCGCCCCAAGAGACGCTGGCCTGGGTGCTGGCGCCCCGGGGCACGCTGGCACTGGGTGCTGGCGCCCCGGGGCACACTGGCCTGGGTGCTGGCGCCCCGGGGCACACTGGCACTGGGTGTTGGCGCCCCGGGACACACTGGCCTGGGTGCTGGCGCCCCGGGGCACACTGGCCTGGGTGGTGGCGCCCCGGGGAACACTGGCCTGGGTGGTGGCGCCCCGGGGCACACTGGCCTGGGTGCTGGCGCCCCAAGAGACGCTGGCCTGGGTGCTGGCGCCCCGGGGAACGCTGGCCTGGGTGCTGGCGCCACGGGGCACACTGGCCTGGGTGCTGGCGCCCCAAGAGACGCTGGCCTGGGTGCTGGCGCCCCGGGGCACGCTGGCCTGGGTGCTGGCGCCACGGGGCACACTGGCCTGGGTGCTGGCGCCCCAAGAGACGCTGGCCTGGGTGCTGGCGCCCCGGGGCACACTGGCACTGGGTGCTGGCGCCCCAAGAGACACTGGCCTGGGTGGTGGCGACCCGGGGCACACTGGCCTGGGTGCTGGCGCCCCGGGGCACACTGGCCTGGGTGCTGGCGCCCCGGGGCACACTGGCCTGGGTGCTGGCGCCACGGGGCACACTGGCCTAGGTGCTGGTGCCCCAAGAGACGCTGGCCTGGGTGCTGGCGCCCCGGGGCACGCTGGCACTGGGTTCTGGCGCCCCGGGGCACACTGGCACTGGGTGCTGGCGCCCCGGGGCACACTGGCCTGGGTGCTGGCGCCCCGGAGCACACTGGCACTGGGTGCTGGCGCCCCGGGGCACACTGGCCTGGGTGCTGGCGCCCCGGGGCACACTGGCCTGGGTGCTGGCGCCCCGGGGCACACTGGCCTGGGTGCTGGCGCCCCGGGGCACACTGGCCTGGGTGGTGGCGCCCCGGGGCACACTGGCCTGGGTGCTAACGCCCCAAGAGACGCTGGCCTGGGTGCTGGCGCCCCGGGGCACGCTGGCCTGGGTGCTGGCGCCACGGGGCACACTGGCCTGGGTGCTGGCACCCCAAGAGACGCTGGCCTGGATGCTGGCGCCCCGGGGCACGCTGGCCTGGGTGCTGGCGCCCCGGGGCACACTGGCCTGGGTGCTGGCGCCCCAAGAAACGCTGGCCTGGGTGCTGGCGCCCAGGGGCACACTGGCCTGGGTGCTGGCGCCCCGGGGCACACTGGCCTGGGTGCTGGCGCCCCAGGGCACACTGGCCTGGGTGCTGGTGCCCCAAGAGACGCTGGCCTGGGTGCTGGCGCCCTGGGGCACACTGGCCTGGGTGCTGGCGCCCCGGGGCACACTGGCCTGGGTGCTGGCGCCCCAAGAGACGCTGGCCTGGGTGCTGGCGCCCCGGGGCACACTGGCCTGGGTGCTGGCGCCACGGGGAACACTGGCCTAGGTGCTGGCGCCCCAAGAGACGCTGGCCTGGGTGCTGGCGCCCCGGGGCACGCTGGCATTGGGTGCTGGCGCCCTGGGGCACACTGGCAATGGGAGCTGGCGCCCCGGGGCACACTGGCCTGGGTGCTGGCGCCCCGGGGCACACTGGCACTGGGTGCTGGCGCCCCGGGGCACACAGGCCTGGGTGCTGGCGCCCCGGGGCACACTGGCCTGGGTGCTGGCGCCCCGGGGCACACTGGCCTGGGTGGTGGCGCCCCGGGGCACACTGGCCTGGGTGCTGGCGCCCCGGGGCACACTGGCCTGGGTGGTGGCGCATAGGGGCACACTGGCCTGGGTGCTGGCGCCTAGGGGCACACTAGCCTGCGTGGTAGCGCCCCGGGGCACACTGGCCTGGGTGCTGGCGCCCCGGGGCACACTGGCCTGGGTGGTGGCGCCCCGGGGCACACTGGCCTGGGTGATGCCGCCCAGGGGCACACTGGCCTGGGTGGTGGCGCCCCGGGGCTCACTGGCCTGGGTGCTGGCGCCCCGGGGCACACTGGCCTGGGTGGTGGCGCCCCGAGGCACACTGGCCTGGGTGCTGGCGCCCAGGGGCACACTGGCCTGGGTGGTGGCGCCCCGGGGCACACTGGCCTGGGTGCTGGCGCTCCGGGGCACACTGGCCAGGGTGGTAGCGCCCCGGGGCACACTGGCCTGGTTGGTGGCGCCCCGGGGCTCACTGGCCTGGGTGCTGGCGCCCCAGGGCACACTGGCCTGGGTGGTAGCGCCCCGGGGCACACTGGCCTGGGTGGTAGCGCCCCGGGGCCCACTGGCCTGGGAGCTGGCGCCCCGGGGCACACTGGCCTGGGTGCTGGCGCCCCGGGGCACACTGGCCTGGGTGGTGGCACCCAGGGGCACACTGGCCTGGGTGCTGGCGCCCCGGGGAACACTGGCCTGGGTGCTGGCGCCCCAAGAGACGCTGGCCTGGGTGCTGGCGCCCCGGGGCACGCTGGCACTGGGTGCTGGCGACCCGGGGCACACTGGCACTGGGTGCTGGCGCCCCGGGGCACACTGGCCTCGGTGGTGGCGCCCCGGGGCACACTGGCCTGGGTGCTGGCGCCCCGGGGCACACTGGCCTGGGTGCTGGCGCCCCGGGGCACACTGGCCTGGGTGCTGGCGCCCCGGGGCACACTGGCCTGGGTGCTGGCGCCCCGGGGCACACTGGCCTGGGTGCTGGCGCCCCGGGGCACACTGGCCTGGGTGCTGGCGCCCCGGGGCACACTGGCCTGGGTGCTGGCGCCCCGGGGCACACTGGCACTGGAAGCTGGCGCCCCGGGGCACACTGGCCTGGGTGCTGGCGCCCCGGAGCTCACTGGCACTGGGTGCTGGCGCCCCGGGGCACACTGGCCTGGGTGCTGGCGCCCCGGGGCACACTGGCCTGGGTGCTGGCGCCCCGGGGCACACTGGCCTGGGTGCTGGCGCCCCAAGAGACGCTGGCCTGGGTGCTGGCGCCCCAAGAGACGCTGGCCTGGGTGCTGACGAACCGGAGCACGCTGGCCTGGGTGCTGGCACCCCAAGAGACGCTGGCCTGGGTGCTGGCGCCCCAAGAGACGCTGGCCTGGGTGCTGGCGCCCCGGGGCACGCTGGCCTGGGTGCTGGCACCCCAAGAGACGCTGGCCTAGGTGCTGGCGCCCCAAGAGACGCTGGCCTGGGTGCTGGCGCCCCGCGGCACACTGGCCTGGGAGGTGGCGTCCCAAGAGACGCTGGCCTGGGTGTTGGCGCCCCAAGAGACGCTGGCCTGGGTGCTGGCGCCCCAAGAGACGCTGGCCTGGGTGCTGGCGCCCCGGGGCACGCTGGCACTGGGTGCTGGCACCCCAAGAGACGCTGGCCTGGGTGCTGGCGCCCCGGGGCACGCTGGCCTGGGTGCTGGCACCCCAAGAGACGCTGGCCTGGGTGCTGGTGCCACGGGGCACACTGGCCTGGGTGCTGGCGCCCCAAGAGACGCTGGCCTGGGTGCTGGCGCCCCGGGGCACGCTGGCACTGGGTGCTGGCGCCCCAAGAGACGTTGGCCTGGGTGCTGGCGCCCCAAGAGACGCTGGCCTGGGTGCTGGCACCCCAAGAGACGCTGGCCTGGGTGCTGGCGACACGGGGCACACTGGCCTGGGTGCTGGCGCCCCAAGAGACGCTGGCTTGGGTGCTGGCGCCCCGGGGAACGCTGGCACTGGGTGCTGGCGCCCCGGGGCACACTGGCACTGGGTGCTGGCGCCCCGGGGCACACTGGCCTGGGTGGTGGCGCCCCGGGGCACACTGGCCTGGGTGCTGGCGCCCCGGGGCACACTGGCCTGGGTGCTGGCGCCCCAAGAGACGCTGGCCTGGGTGCTGGCGCCCCGGGGCACGCTGGCACTGGGTGCTGGCGCCCCGGGGCACACTGGCCTGGGTGCTGGCGCCCCGGGGCACACTGGCACTGGGTGTTGGCGCCCCGGGGCACACTGGCCTGGGTGCTGGCGCCCCGGGGAACACTGGCCTGGGTGGTGGCGCCCCGGGGAACACTGGCCTGGGTGGTGGCGCCCCGGGGCACACTGGCCTGGGTGCTGACGCCCCAAGAGACGCTGGCCTGGGTGCTGGCGCCCCGGGGAACGCTGGCCTGGGTGCTGGCGCCACGGGGCACACTGGCCTGGGTGCTGGCGCCCCAAGAGACGCTGGCCTGGGTGCTGGCGCCCCGGGGCACACTGGCACTGAGTGCTGGCGCCCCAAGAGACACTGGCCTGGGTGGTGGCGACCCGGGGCACACTGGCCTGGGTGCTGGCGCCCCGGGGCACACTGGCCTGGGTGCTGGCGCCCCGGGGCACACTGGCCTGGGTGCTGGCGCCACGGGGCACACTGGCCTAGGTGCTGGTGCCCCAAGAGACGCTGGCCTGGGTGCTGGCGCCCCGGGGCACGCTGGCACTGGGTTCTGGCGCCCCGGGGCACACTGGCACTTGGTGCTGGCGCCCCGGGGCACACTGGCCTGGGTGCTGGCGCCCCGGGGCACACTGGCACTGGGTGCTGGCGCCCCGGGGCACACTGGCCTGGGTGCTGGCGCCCCGGGGCACACTGGCCTGGGTGCTGGCGCCCCGGGGCACACTGGCCTGGGTGCTGGCGCCCCGGGGCACACTGGCCTGGGTGCTGGCGCCCCGGGGCACACTGGCCTGGGTGCCAACGCCCCAAGAGACGCTGGCCTGGGTGCTGGCGTCCCGGGGCACGCTGGCCTGGGTGCTGGCGCCACGGGGCACACTGGCCTGAGTGCTGGCACCCCAAGAGACGCTGGCCTGGGTGCTGGCGCCCCGGGGCTCGCTGGCCTGGGTGCTGGCGCCCCGGGGCACACTGGCCTGGGTGCTGGCGCCCCAAGAAACGCTGGCCTGGGTGCTGGCGCCCAGGGGCACACTGGCCTGGGTGCTGGCGCCCCGGGGCACACTGGCCTGGGTGCTGGCGCCCCGGGGCACACTGGCCTGGGTGCTGGTGCCCCAAGAGACGCTGGCCTGGGTGCTGGCGCCCCGGGGCGCACTGGCCTGGGTGCTGGCGCCCCGGGGCACACTGGCCTGGGTGCTGGCGCCCCAAGAGACGCTGGCCTGGGTGCTGGCGCCCCGGGGAACACTGGCCTGGGTGCTGGCGCCACGGGGCACACTGGCCTAGGTGCTGGCGCCCCAAGAGACGCTGGCCTGGGTGCTGGCGCCCCGGGGCACGCTGGCATTGGGTGCTGGCGCCCTGGGGCACACTGGCACTGGGAGCTGGCGCCCCGGGGCACACTGGCCTGGGTGCTGGCGCCCCGGGGCACACTGGCACTGGGTGCTGGCGCCCCGGGGCACACAGGCCTGGGTGCTGGCGCCCCGGGGCACACTGGCCTGGGTGCTGGCGCCCCGGGGCACACTGGCCTGGGTGGTGGCGCCCCGGGGCACACTGGCCTGGGTGCTGGCGCCCCGGGGCACACTGGCCTGGGTGGTGGCGCATAGGGGCACACTGGCCTGGGTGCTGGCGCCTAGGGGCACACTGGCCTGCGTGGTAGCGCCCCGGGGCACACTGGCCTGGGTGCTGGCGCCCCGGAGCACACTGGCCTGGGTGCTGGCGCCCCGGGGCACACTGGCCTGGGTGATGCCGCCCAGGGGCACACTGGCCTGGGTGGTGGCGCCCCGGGGCTCACTGGCCTGGGTGCTGGCGCCCCGGGGCACACTGGCCTGGGTGCTGGCGCCCCGAGGCACACTGGCCTGGGTGCTGGCGCCCAGGGGCACACTGGCCTGGGTGGTGGCGCCCCGGGGCACACTGGCCTGGGTGCTGGCGCTCCGGGGCACACTGGCCAGGGTGGTAGCGCCCCGGGGCACAATGGCCTGGGTGTTGGCGCCCCGGGGCTCACTGGCCTGGGTGCTGGCGCCCCAGGGCACACTGGCCTGGGTGGTAGCGCCCCGGGGCACACTGGCCTGGGTGGTAGCGCCCCGGGGCCCACTGGCCTGGGAGCTGGCGCCCCGGGGCACACTGGCCTGGGTGCTGGCGCCCCGGGGCACACTGGCCTGGGTGGTGGCACCCAGGGGCACACTGGCCTGGGTGCTGGCGCCCCGGGGAACACTGGCCTGCGTGCTGGCGCCCCGGGTCACACTGGCCAGGGTGCTGGCGCCCAGGGGCACACTGGCCTGGGTGCTGGCGCCCAGGGGCACACTGGCCTGGGTGCTGGCGCCCCAAGAGACGCTGGCCTGGGTGCTGGCGCCCCGGGGCACGCTGGCCTGGGTGCTGGCACCCCAAGAGACGCTGGCCTGGGTGCTGGCACCCCAAGAGACGCTGGCCTGGGTGCTGGCGCCACGGGGCACACTGGCCTGGGTGCTAGCGCCCCAAGAGACGCTGGCCTGGGTGCTGGCGCCCCGGGGCACGCTGGCCTGGGTGCTGGCGCCCCGGGGCACACTGGCCTGGGTGCTGGTGCCCCAAGAGACGCTGGCCTGGGTGCTGGCGCCCCGGGGGAAACTGGCCTGGGTGCGGGCGCCCCGGGGCACACTGGCCTGGGTGCTGGCTCCCCGGGGCACACTGGCCTGGGTGCTGGCGCCTCAGGGCACACTGGCCTGGGTGCTTGCGCCCCGGGACACACTGGCCTGGGTGCTGGCGCTCCGGGGCACACTGGCCTGGGTGCTGGCGCCCAGGGGCACACTGGCCTGGGTGGTGGCTCCCCGGGCACACTGGCTGCTGTATGGGTGCTGGCGCCCCGGGGCACACTGGCCTGGTTGGTGGCTCCCCGGGGCACACTGGCCCGGGTGGTGGCGCCCCGGGGCACACTGGCCTGGGTGCTGGCGCCCCGGGGCACACTGGCCTGGGTGGTGGCGCCCAGGGGCACACTGGCCTGGGTGGTGGCGCCCCGGGGCTCACTGGCCTGGGTGCTTGCGCCCCGGGGCACACTGGCCTGGGTGCTGGCGCCCCGAGGCACACTGGCCTGGGTGGTAGCGCCCCGGGGCACACTGGCCTGGGTGGTGGCGCCCTGGGGCTCACTGGCCTGGGTGCTGGCGCCACGGGACACACTGGCCTGGGTGCTGGCGCCCCGGGGCACACTGGCCTGGGTGGTAGCGCCCCGGGGCACACTGGCCTGGGTGATGGCGCCTCGGGGCACACTGGCCTGGGTGCTGGCGCCCCGGGGCACACTGGCCTGGGTGCTGGCGCCCCGGGGCACACTGGCCTGGGTGGTGGCGCATAGGGGCACAGTGGCCTGGGTGCTGGCTCCTAGGGGCACACTGGCCTGGGTGGTAGCGCCCCGGGGCACACTGGCCTGGGTGCTGGCGCCCCGGGGCACACTGGCCTGGGTGGTGGCGCCCTGGGGCACACTGGCCTGGGTGGTGGCGCCCAGGGGCACAATGGCCTGGGTGGTGGCGCCCCGGGGCTCACTGGCCTGGGTGCTGGCGCCCCGGGGCACACTGGCCTGGGTGGTGGCGCCCCGGGGCACACTGGCCTGGGTGCTGGCGCCCCGGGGCACACTGGCCTGGGTGCTGGCGCCCCAAGAGACGCTGGCCTGGGTGCTGGCGCCCCAAGAGACGCTGGCCTGGGTGCTGACGAACCGGGGCACGCTGGCCTGGGTGCTGGCACCCCAAGAGACGCTGGCCTGGGTGCTGGCGCCCCAAGAGACGCTGGCCTGGGTGCTGGCGCCCCGGGGCACGCTGGCCTGGGTGCTGGCACCCCAAGAGACGCTGGCCTAGGTGCTGGCGCCCCAAGAGACGCTGGCCTGGGTGCTGGCGCCCCGCGGCACACTGGCCTGGGTGGTGGCGTCCCAAGAGACGCTGACCTGGGTGCTGGCGCCCCAAGAGACGCTGGCCTGAGTGCTGGCGCCCCAAGAGACGCTGGCCTGGGTGCTGGCGCCCCGGGGCACGCTGGCACTGGGTGCTGGCACCCCAAGAGACGCTGGCCTGGGTGCTGGCGCCCCGGGGCACGCTGGCCTGGGTGCTGGCACCCCAAGAGACGCTGGCCTGGGTGCTGGTGCCACGGGGCACACTGGCCTGGGTGCTGGCGCCCCAAGAGACGCTGGCCTGGGTGCTGGCGCCCCGGGGCACGCTGGCACTGGGTGCTGGCGCCCCAAGAGACGCTGGCCTGGGTGCTGGCGCCCCAAGAGACGCTGGCCTGGGTGCTGGCACCCCAAGAGACGCTGGCCTGGGTGCTGGCGACACGGGGCACACTGGCCTGGGTGCTGGCGCCCCAAGAGACGCTGGCTTGGGTGCTGGCGCCCCGGGGCACGCTGGCACTGGGTGCTGACGCCCCGGGGCACACTGGCACTGGGTGCTGGCGCCCCGGGGCACACTGGCCTGGGTGGTGGCGCCCCGGAGCACACTGGCCTGGGTGCTGGCGCCCCGGGGCACACTGGCCTGGGTGCTGGCGCCCCGGGGCACACTGGCCTGGGTGCTGGCGCCCCAAGAGACGCTGGCCTGGGTGCTGGCGCCCCGGGGCACGCTGGCACTGGGTACTGGCGCCCCGGGGCACACTGGCCTGGGTGCTGGCGCCCCGGGGCACACTGGCACTGGGTGTTGGCGCCCCGGGGCACACTGGCCTGGGTGCTGGCGCCCCGGGGCACACTGGCCTGGGTGGTGGCGCCCCGGGGAACACTGGCCTGGGTGGTGGCGCCCCGGGGCACACTGGCCTGGGTGCTGGAGCCCCAAGAGACGCTGGCCTGGGTGCTGGCGCCCCGGGGAACGCTGGCCTGGGTGCTGGCGCCACGGGGCACACTGGCCTGGGTGCTGGCGCCCCAAGAGACGCTGGCCTGGGTGCTGGCGCCCCGGGGCACGCTGGCCTGGGTGCTGGCGCCACGGGGCACACTGGCCTGGGTGCTGGCGCCCCAAGAGACGCTGGCCTGGGTGCTGGCGCCCCGGGGCACACTGGCACTGGGTGCTGGCGCCCCAAGAGACACTGGCCTGGGTGGTGGCGACCCGGGGCACACTGGCCTGGGTGCTGGCGCCCCGGGGCACACTGGCCTGGGTGCTGGCGCCCCGGGGCACACTGGCCTGGGTGCTGGCGCCACGGGGCACACTGGCCTAGGTGCTGGTGCCCCAAGAGACGCTGGCCTGGGTGCTGGCGCCCCGGGGCACGCTGGCACTGGGTTCTGGCGCCCCGGGGCACACTGGCACTGGGTGCTGGCGCCCCGGGGCACACTGGCCTGGGTGCTGGCGCCCCGGGGCACACTGGCACTGGGTGCTGGCGCCCCGGGGCACACTGGCATGGGTGCTGGCGCCCCGGGGCACACTGGCCTGGGTGCTGGCGCCCCGGGGCACACTGGCCTGGGTGCTGGCGCCCCGGGGCACACTGGCCTGGGTGGTGGCGCCCCGGGGCACACTGGCCTGGGTGCTAACGCCCCAAGAGTCGCTGGCCTGGGTGCTAACGCCCCAAGAGACGCTGGCCTGGGTGCTGGCGCCCCGGGGCACGCTGGCCTGGGTGCTGGCGCCACGGGGCACACTGGCCTGGGTGCTGGCACCCCAAGAGACGCTGGCCTGGGTGCTGGCGCCCCGGGGCACGCTGGCCTGGGTGCTGGCGCCCCGGGGCACACTGGCCTGGGTGCTGGCGCCCCAAGAAACGCTGGCCTGGGTGCTGGCGCCCCGGGGCACACTGGCCTGGGTGCTGGCGCCCCGGGGCACACTGGCCTGGGTGCTGGCGCCCCGGGGCACACTGGCCTGGGTGCTGGTGCCCCAAGAGACGCTGGCCTGGGTGCTGGCGCCCCGGGGCACACTGGCCTGGGTGCTGGCGCCCCGGGGCACACTGGCCTGGGTGCTGGCGCCCCAAGAGACGCTGGCCTGGGTGCTGGCGCCCCGGGGCACACTGGCCTGGGTGCTGGCGCCACGGGGCACACTGGCCTAGGTGCTGGCGCCCCAAGAGACGCTGGCCTGGGTGCTGGCGCCCCGGGGCACGCTGGCACTGGGTGCTGGCGCCCTGGGGCACACTGGCACTCGGAGCTGGCGCCCCGGGGCACGCTGGCCTGGGTGCTGGCGCCCCGGGGCACACTGGCACTGGGTGCTGGCGCCCCGGGGCACACAGGCCTGGGTGCTGGCGCCCCGGGGCACACTAGC
Source organism: Procambarus clarkii (assembly GCF_040958095.1). NCBI lineage: Eukaryota > Metazoa > Arthropoda > Malacostraca > Decapoda > Cambaridae > Procambarus > Procambarus clarkii. Next base: position 23,083,497 of record NC_091156.1, read on the forward strand.
CTGGGTGCTGGCGCCCCGGGGCACACTGGTCTGGGTGGTGGCGCCCCGGGGCACACTGGCCTGGGTGCTGGCGCCCCGGGGCACACTGGCCTGGGTGGTGGCGCATAGGGGCACACTGGCCTGGGTGCTGGCGCCTAGGGGCACACTGGCCTGCGTGGTAGCGCCCCGGGGCACACTGGCCTGGGTGGTGTCGCCCCGGGGCACACTGGCCTGGGTGATGCCGCCCAGGGGCACACTGGCCTGGGTGGTGGCGCCCCGGGGCTCAATGGCCTGGGTGCTGGCGCCCCGGGGCACACTGGCCTGGGTGGTGGCGCCCCGAGGCACACTGGCCTGGGTGCTGGCGCCCAGGGGCACACTGGCCTGGGTGGTGGCGCCCCGGGGCACACTGGCCTGGGTGCTGGCGCTCCGGGGCACACTGGCCAGGGTGGTAGCGCCCCGGGGCACACTGGCCTGGGTGGTGGCGCCCCGGGGCTCACTGGCCTGGGTGCTGGCGCCCCAGGGCACACTGGCCTGGGTGGTAGCGCCCCGGGGCACACTGGCCTGGGTGGTAGCGCCCCGGGGCCCACTGGCCTGGGAGCTGGCGCCCCGGGGCACACTGGCCTGGGTGCTGGCGCCCCGGGGCACACTGGCCTGGGTGGTGGCGCCCAGGGGCACACTGGCCTGGGTGCTGGCGCCCCGGGGAACACTGGCCTGCGTGCTGGCGCCCCGGGTCACACTGGCCAGGGTGCTGGCGCCCAGGGGCACACTGGCCTGGGTGCTGGCGCCCAGGGGCACACTGGCCTGGGTGCTGGCGCCCCAAGAGACGCTGGCCTGGGTGCTGGCGCCCCGGGGCACGCTGGCCTGGGTGCTGGCACCCCAAGAGACGCTGGCCTGGGTGCTGGCACCCCAAGAGACGCTGGCCTGGGTGCTGGCGCCACGGGGCACACTGGCCTGGGTGCTAGCGCCCCAAGAGACGCTGGCCTGGGTGCTGGCGCCCCGGGGCACGCTGGCCTGGGTGCTGGCGCCCCGGGGCACACTGGCCTGGGTGCTGGTGCCCCAAGAGACGCTGGCCTGGGTGCTGGCGCCCCGGGGGAAACTGGCCTGGGTGCGGGCGCCCCGGGGCACACTGGCCTGGGTGCTGGCTCCCCGGGGAACACTGGCCTGGGTGCTGGCGCCTCAGGGCACACTGGCCTGGGTGCTGGCGCCCCGGGGCACACTGGCCTGGGTGGTGGCGCCCAGGGGCACACTGGCCTGGGTGGTGGCTCCCCGGGCACACTGGCCTGGGTGCTGGCGCCCCGGGGCACACTGGCCTGGTTGGTGGCGCCCCGGGGCACACTGGCCCGGGTGGTGGCGCCCCGGGGCTCACTGGCCTGGGTGCTGGCGCCCCGGGGCACACTGGCCTGGTTGGTGGCGCCGCGGGGCACACTGGCCTGGGTGGTGGCGCCCCGGGGCTCACTGGCCTGGGTGCTGGCGCCACGGGGCACACTGGCCTGGGTGCTGGCGCCCCGGGGCACACTGGCCTGGGTGGTAGCGCCCCGGGGCACACTGGCCTGGGTGATGGCGCCTCGGGGCACACTGGCCTGGGTGCTGGCGCCCCGGGGCACACTGGCCTGGGTGCTGCCGCCCCGGGGCACACTGGCCTGGGTGGTGGCGCATAGGGGCACAGTGGCCTGGGTGCTGGCTCCTAGGGGCACACTGGCCTGGGTGGTAGCGCTCCGGGGCACACTGGCCTGGGTGCTGGCGCCCCGGGGCACACTGGCCTGGGTGGTGGCGCCCTGGGGCACACTGGCCTGGGTGGTGGCGCCCAGGGGCACAATGGCCTGGGTGGTGGCGCCCCGGGGCTCACTGGCCTGGGTGCTGGCGCCCCGGGGCACACTGGCCTGGGTGGTGGCGCCCCGAGGCACACTGGCCTGGGTGGTAGCGCCCCGGGGCACACTGGCCTGGGTGCTGGCGCCCCGGGGCACACTGGTCTGGGTGGTGGCGCCCAGGGGCACACTGGGCTGGGTGGTGGCGCCCAGGGGCACACTGGCCTGGGTGGTGGCGCCCCGGGGCACACTTGGCCTGGGTGCTGGCGCTCCGGGGCACACTGGCCTGGGTGCTGGCGCCCCAGGGCACACTGGCCTGGGTGGTAGCGCCCCGGGGCGCACTGGCCTGGGTGGTAGCGCCCCGGGGCACATTGGCCTGGGAGCTTGCGCCCCGGGGCACACTGGCCTGGGTGCTGGCGCCCCGGGGTACACTGGCCTGGGTGGTGGCGCCCAGGGGCACACTAGCCTGGGTGCTGGCGCCCCGGGGCACACTAGCCTGGGTGCTGGCGCCCCGGGGCAAACTGGCCAGGGTGCTGGCGCCCAGGGGCACACTGGCCTGGGTGCTGGCGCCCACGGGCACACTGGCCTGGGTGCTTGCGCCCCGGGGCACACTGGCCTGGGTGCTGGCGCCCCGGGGAACACTGGCCTGGGTCCTGGCGCCCCGGGGCACACTGGCCAGGGTGCTGGCGCCCAAAGGCACACTGGCCTGGGTGCTGGCGCCCAGGGGCACACTGGCCTGGGTGCTGGCGCCCAGGGGCACACTGGCCTGGTTGCTGGCGCCCAGGGGCACACTGGCCTGGGTGCTGGCGCCCCGGGGCACACTGGCCTGGGTGCTGGCGCCCCGGGGCACACTGGCCAGGGTGCTGGCGCCCCGGGGCACACTGGCCTGGGTGCTGGCGCCCCGGGGCACACTGGCCAGGGTGCTGGCGCCCAGGGGCACACTGGCCTGGGTGCTGGCGCCCAGGGGCACACTGGCCTGGGTGCTGGCGCCCCGGGGCACACTGGCCTGGGTGCTGGCGCCCAGGGGCACACTGGCCTGGGTGCTGGCGCCCCGGGGCACACTTGCCTGGGTGCTGGCGCCCCGGGGCACACTGGCCAGGGTGCTGGCGCCCAGCGGCACACTGGCCTGGGTGCTGGCGCCCCGGGGCACACTGGCCTGGGTGCTGGCTTCCCGGGGCACACTGGCCAGGGTGCTGGCGCCCCGACGCACACTGGCCTGGGTGGTGGCGCCCCGGGGCACACTGGCCTGGGTGCTGGCGCCCAGGGGCACACTGGCCTGGGTGCTGGCGCCCCGGGGCACACTGGCCTAGGTGCTGGCGCCCCGGGGCACACTGGCCAGGGTGCTGGCGCCCCGACGCACACTGGCCTGGGTGGTGGCGCCCCGGGGCACACTGGCCTGGGTGCTGGCGCCTAGGGGCACACTGGCCTGGGTGCTGGCGCCCCGGGGCACACTGGCCTGGGTGTTAGTAGTGTAAACCGGGCCATAACGTGCCCGTTTTGCTTTTCCTAAGGGACACGTTATGGCCCCATGTTTTTTCGTTACCCCGGTGAGATTTAAGGGACACGTTATGGCCCCATGTTTTTTCGTTACCCCGGTGAGATTTAAGGGACACGTTATGGCCCCATGTTTTTTCGTTACCCCGGTGCGATTTTAGGGACACGTTATAGCCCCATGTTTTTTCGTTACCCCGGTGAGATTTAAGGGACACGTTATGGCCCCATGTTTTTTCGTTACCCCGGTGAGCCATGCACGGGCATTGCTAATGGTCAATGACGTCATCAACTTACCTGGGGATTAAAAGGCCGGCTCCTGGCCCATTATATTTCGCTACCTCAGCGACCCCGCACAGACATTGCTAACACTCACCCTGTATTCTTCTTCCCTGAATAAGTCCGTTTTCTGTTATAGTATGTTTATTTCCATTTTTAATGTTTATAGCAAAGGGGGATTCGAATGCTGCCTTCTGTCGAGCCTAATGCGCAATGGCGTTAATCATTATAAGCTCGTTTTTCTTAATAAGGTATTGCCGTACTGTTTCCCATTGTCTAAGATCATTTTATAGCTAAGATTACATATTAACATAAGAAATGAGTTCAAACCCTTTTTACAGAACCAGTATTTACCCAGGTCTTTTTCCTAAATCTAAAACTTATTCCAATTTATGTCCATTGTTTCATGTTCTGTGTAGTGTTGATAATTTTAATAGTATATTAATATTCCCCCTTTATCATGTCCATTCATTCACAGCTCTATCATGTCACCTCTATTCCTTTGCCTTTCTTGAGAATGCTTATTGAGCATAGGGCAAAATAAAAATGAAAACTTACTATCTTCCATTTGTATGAAAACAGTCCCCTGCCAGGCGTAGTGACTTCAATGCGATTTCAGTACTAATCCAACATTACTGTATAAACTAACAGTCCCCTGCCAGGCATGGTGACTTCAATGCAATTTCAGTAGTAATCCAATATTACTGCATAAACCCATAAATATATATATGCGCATCTCACATTTGCTCAAAACATACCTCCCACACCTTACTGTAGCATATAACAGATCAAAAATACTCATTCAGTAAAGCAAAGCCTCTCATGTTTTCGAAATAAGGCCTTCTGCAGTTACCTTCGTTTCTGACGTCATCATCCCTAATGCGGTGCGAGGCGCCAATGCGGTAAATAAGAACATATGAACAAAGGCAACTGCAGAAGGCCTATTGGCCCCTATGAGGCAGCTCCTATTTATAACCACCCAATCCCACTCATATACTTGTCCAACCCGCGCTTGAAACAATCGAGGGACCCCACCTCCAGTACGTTACATGGTAATTGGTTCCACAAATCAACAACCCTGTTACTGAACCAGTATTTACCCAAGTCTTTCCTAAATCTAAACTTATCCAATTTATACCCATTGTTTCGTGTTCTGTCTTGTGTTGATACTTTTAATACCCTATTAATATCCCCTTTGTTATGTCCATACACCCACTTGTAAACCTCTATCATGTCACCCCTAACTCTTCGCCTTTCCAGTGAATGCAACTTAAGCTTTGTTAATCTTTCTTCATATGAAACATTTCTAATTTGGGGAATTAACTTAGTCATCCTACGCTGGACACGTTCAAGTGAATTTATATCCATTCTATAATATGGCAACCAAAACTGAACTGCATAATCTAAATGGTGCCTAACTAGAGCAAGATGTAGCTTGAGAACCACACCAGGTGTCTTGTTACTAACGCTGCGATTAATAAATCCAAGTGTCCGATTTGCCTTATTACGAACATTTATGCGTTGATCCTTTTGTTTTAAATTCTTACTAATCATAACTCCCAGATCCCTTTCGCAATCTCAACACCATCCAGCTCGTATCTTGTAACTCTATCATCATTACCTAACCTCAGAACTTTACATTTATCAGCATTACACTGCATCTGCCAATCCTTTGACCATTTCAAAACCCTATCTAGATCAACTTGAAGTGATAGCGAGTCCTCCTCCGAATTAATTTCCCTACCGATTTTCGTATCATCGGCAAATTTGTAAATGTTGCTACTCAAACCTGAATCCAAATCATTTATATATATTATAAACAACAAAGGTCCCAGTTTAGGGACATGATAGAGGTTTACAGAGCCTTGAGGCACTCCACTTACAACATTTTCCTACTCAGACTTGATTCCATTTATACTAACTCTTTGTTTCCTTTGGTATAGCCATGCCCTAATCCAGCTTAATATAGCACCCCCAATACCATGAGAATCTTTTTAATCAGTCTTTCATGTGGCACTGTATCAAAAGCTTTGCTAAAGTCAAGGTACACAACATCACAATCCTTACCACTATCAACTGCCTCAACTATGCTAGAATAAAAAGATAACAAACTTGTTAAACATGAACGGCCATTTACAAAACCATGCTGCGACTCAATTATTAATTTATGTTTTTCAAGATGAAGACGAATTTTATTTGCTATTATAGATTCGAGTAACTTTCCCACAATAGACGTTAGGCTAATTGGTTGATAGTTAGACGCAAGTGATCTATCTCCTTTCTTAAAAACTGGTATCACATTAGCAACTTTCCAAAACTCTGGCACTCTGCCTGACGCTATTGATTTATTAAATATGGTTGACAGTGGGTCACAAAGCTCCTCTTTGCATTCTTTAAGCACCTTGGCAAACACTTCATCCGGCCCTGGGGATTTGTTTGGTTTGAGTTTTACTATTTGTTTAAGAACATCCTCCCGGGTAACTGCTAAACTCGTCAACCTGTCCTCGTCCCCACCCACATAGACTTGTTCGGCTGAAGGCATATTGTTAAGTTCCTCTTTAGTAAATACAGATACAAAATATTTATTAAAAATACTACTCATCTCTTCATCACTATCTGTTATTTGACCTGTCTCAGTTTTTAATGGACCTATCCTTTCCCTAGTCTTAGTACGATATAACTGAAAAAACCCTTTAGGATTTGTCTTTGCTTGCCCTGCTATGCGAACTTCATAGTTTCTTTTTGCTTTCCTTATCTCTTTTTTAACATTTCTAACCAGTTGAACGAATTCCTGTTCTAAAGTGACCTCCCCATTTTTAATCCTTTTGTACCAAGCTCTCTTTTTACCTATAAGGTTCTTCAAATTCATTGTTATCCACTTTGGGTCATTAGTATTCGATCTATTCAATTTGTATGGTATACTACGTTCCTGTGCTTTGTTTAGAATATTCTTAAATAAGTTATATATTGAATCCACATCGAAATCCCCATTTAAGTCACCTATCGCTGGGTTCATGTCTCGCTCCAAGACAGGCCCACACCCCATACCCAAGACTTTCCAATCAATTTGACCCAAAAAATTTCTTAGGCTATTAAAATCAGCTTTTCGAAAATCTGGCACTTTAACAGAATTTTCTCCTACAGGTCTATTCCATTCTATGCTAAATCTGATTTCTTTGTGATCACTGTGCCCTAGCTCACTCCCTATTTCGAAGTCATTAATTTGTGTTTCCCTGTTAGTTAACACTAAATCTAAAATATTATTTTCGCGTGTTGGTTCCTTAATGTGTTGCGTAAGAAAGCAATCGTCAATTAATTCTAGAAAATCTTCTGCTTCACTATTCCCTGTTTTGTTCAACCAGTTTATTCCACTAAAATTAAAGTCACCCATGACATAAATACTGTTAGATCTAGATGCTCTAGATATTTCTTCCCATAGATGCTTTGCTTCCATTCTGTCTAAATTTGGTGGCCTATATATAACTCCTATTATAATATTATTAGCTTTTTCGTTTAATTCTATCCAAATAGTTTCTGTGTGTGGCTCAGTTTTGATTCCCTCTTTGAGACTACATTTCAAATTGTCCCTAACATATATGGCTACTCCACCTCCTCGTCTAATATATCTATCTGTGTGAAATAGTTTAAATCCATTTATTTGATATTCAGCTAATAGTTCTCTATTTTCTACATTCATCCACGTTTCGGTGAGTGCAATAATATCTATTTTTTCTGTGCAGACAAGAGCATTTAATTCGTTAATTTTATTTCTTAGACTTCTACTGTTAGTGTAATATACCCTAAGTGAATTGTTATTTTGAGGCCCTTCTCTTTCCCTGATCATTTTGCCAATTCCTTTCTCCCACAAACACATACTTTTATTACCTCCTTCTTCCAAATCAATTCCCATACCTCTATCTACTAACAGTTTAAACCCAAACAAACACCTCTAACCACTTCTTCCAACGAGTTCGCAACAGCAACAACCCCAGCTCTCGATAGATGCACCCCATCACGAGCATACATTTCATTTCTTCCATAGAAGTGTTCCCAGTTGTCTATGAAAGATATTGCATTTGATTTGCAATATCTTTCCAGCCGGCAATTGACACCAATTGCCCTCGACATCCATTCATTTCCCACTCCCTTTCTTGGAAGAATGCCACATATGATCGGGATTCCTCCCTTGCTCCTAACTAATTCAATGGCTGTCCTGAATCTCTGTATTAGTTCTTCACTCCTAACTCGCCCAACATCATTACCCCCTGCACTAATTCAAATAATGGGTTTGTTTCCATTCCCGGCATAATATCATTCATGTTTCCAACAATATCACCAATTCCAGCTCCCGGATAGCAAACCCTTAATCTGTTCCCCCTATCTCTGGCACAAAACGTTCTGTCTAAATACCTCACCTGGGAATCTCCCACAACCAAAATTCGCTTCGATTCTCCCTTTTCCTTTCGAGCAGTTTGAGGGGCCTGCGCTTCAATGCTCCTCGTTACTTTGTCTTTGCCACCTCGTTGAACAACAGGTTCAACACAGCACTCGTCCTCTAATACGTTAAATGCATTAAAAGTCCTTAGGTGTAGGCTATTAGTTGTCGGTTTTGCCAAGGTCTTCTTAAGACCCCTGTCTTTCACAACTTGCCAAGACGAGGTCTTCTTAAAACTGGTCCCGTCAGTCTTTCTTAATGAGGTCCCGTCAACACTGGCCTCCTCCTTCGTTTCCTCCCGAAGTCTAAGCCGTCGTACCTCCTCCTGCAGGGAATCCATCTCTGCTCTCAGAGCTCCAACCAGACTCACCAAATTCTTTACTAATCCTTTCATTATTGCAATATAATGTTACTAGAATCGGAGCTCCAGCTAACACAACCTCTCACTGTGACTGCACCTGACTGACTGCGGATCCCAGGAGGTTCACACATAAGTGTGAACTCTTAATCTGGCTTAATACCTCAACTGTACTCTGTGCTTCATCAGAGTTGATATTCAGCTACAATGGCTCGTATTTTCGCTCATTGCTCATATTTTCTGATATTCATAAACCCTATCAAACCGTCCTAACCTAACCTAACCTAACTTATTATATATAACAAACAAATACATTCTACAGACCAGTTATTGTTGTTGTTTAGTAACATCGTGAAAAGCGACCTCAGGTATAGGGATAAAGTATTGATGGCCATTAGCATATATGTGTCAAGGTATTACAGCACCTGACTGGTCAACTATGTATGACATCACCAGATGTCATACATAGGCAGCATTGGCTGCCGCTGAAGGCAGCCAATGCTGCCTTCAGCGTCCTACTAGCATGTGTATTTGATGTTATTATTCAAAAATGACTAGACTAACCATCCCCACCTAACCTAATCAGAGGTTTAAGAATATACATTTTAGTCATTCACAACTGTAATCATTATTCAGTGATAAGTTCAAAACTAGAATAGCAACCCAAATGTCGTACCGCAATTTGAGCAGAATCGTACGTCTGGTATCATGACAGGTAAGTTAACCTGGTTTAAGAATATACATTTTAATTATCCACAACTGTAATCATTATTCGGTGATAAGTACAAAAGTATAACAGCAACCCAAATGTCGTACCGCAATTTTTTGTAGAATCGTACATCTGGCAGCATAGCAGGTGAGCTGAACATAAGAATAAAAGTAACTGCAAAAGTCCTATTGGCCCATACGAGGCAGCTCCTATATATTTCCACCCAATCTCATTCATATTCATGTCCACCCTATGCTTAAAGCAACCAAGGGAACCCACTTAAAGTATTTGTGTTCAATAATAGTTTTAATAAATAGCTGTCATTCTAGTTTTATACACAACAGCAATTATGAAACCCTATAGCTAGATATTCTACTATAATCCACAAGTAGCCACCACACATCTGGCAGCACAGCGGATTAGCAGCTGTGTTCATAGGCTCACATCCATCAAATAGCTATCCAAATGTAGCACCTCAATTCATCCATCTAGCAACTCAGCTAGATGCTAGCCACTATATTCATAAGCTAATCATTTCTACACCTCAAAAAAAAAAAAATCCTTGTTTTGCTACACAAATCAGCTAACTTGTTTCTAAGCCAACAGTCGCAAATACAATCATATATACCTACACATACTTCACACTATATATTCATAGAGAATAGCCTAATTTTTTACCACCATTTCCCCATTAATCAGATGTAATTTATGCCATACACAGAAAATACAGCATTTACACACCATATATGCCATTTATGCACAAAATATATTATTTACACTCAAAATATACCATCACACAAAAATATGTCATTTATAGACAAAAATATGACATTTACATACAAAAGATGCCAGTTGCACCCAAAATATGCCATTTACACAATATTGCATGTACACTCAGATTATGACATTTACAGAAAGTATGATATTTGTACAAATATATCAAAATGCTTATGCATTTAGACAATCAAAAATGCACTTTCACTAAAATTCCACAATTCCACAAACATAATTTTCACAAAATACTCTTACATTGTCTCATAAACCAAATACACTTACACCACTAAGGTCTATTTTTTCAGATTACAGAGCTTACACAAAATACACAATTTGCACACAAAAATACAGTTGCACCAGTTCCACGTCAACAAATTAAAAACACAACTTGCATAAATGCACTATTAGTACAAAAATTATTATAAAACATGTACAATTATTGCACAATTTGTGTAATTATTGTACATCTTTGCACAATTAATACAAGAAAACTTGCTATATAATTTCTCGATTTGCACAATGACAATCAATACACAAAGGTATAAATAAACAATTCGTCCATATGCAATTACACAACATGCGCAATTAATAAACAACTTTCACAAATATTACACATCTTTCATAATTATTACACAACTTGCACAAATACATATCTAGCACAAATACGTACAATACATAACTACCCCAAATATGAAAATACACAACTGGCATAAAACACGATTTACACAAATACAATTGCGACATTTACACAACTTGCTCAAAAATAAAATCAATACACAACTGAACAATACATTACTAGCACATATTCATTAAATACACAACTAGAAAATTTCCACAAATACATATACAAATAATACATACGACTTGCACAAAACAATACACAATTTATAGAAATATAATCAATACATAATTGCAATAATCATACGACTTATGCAAAATATATAATCTACAAAATTAATACACAAGTATATTAATTGTGCAATATATGTACAAATACAAACACAACCAACTGGGTCAAACAATACACAATTTGCAAGATATTTTTCTAGGTATATTTAGGACATTAATTATAATTTGCTGAGTTTAACCAACTCCCCAAAAGTCAGAATTTCACATATTTAAAAGGTACATATGACTTCCGATGAGCGCTATTATTAACACATTCATTTTCCATTAATATTTCAACATTATCAGTGCTAAACTATTCATCTAACATATGTCCATTGTTTGTAATACATTCCTTGTTACATCCTCTCCAATCAGGCCACCCATATATATTTATGCAAACCATCTAACAGACTTATTTATTCTAGCCTTAGTTATGTTAGGTTTGGTGAAGTCAGTATTTTATATGATAATTTTAAGAAAATTTGCTATATCTTATCAAAAATGCATGCTATCAAAACCTAAATTCATCAAAATCTATAAAAAAAATATACTTATACTTCACAAATTTACCTAAATTCAACCTAGTAAAAGTTAAACTAACAAAATATGAGCATCCCATATCCTCACATACAAGCCTATAACACCTCTGTCCATACATTACATGAGTTGGCCATATAGCTCGAACCCCAAATAGGAAAATTTACACTATTTCATAAACATGCTAGTTCATGACCCCTAAGATATTATATGTATATGTCCTTCCCTACACGACCTCATCTAACCTGACCTAGCATATCCAAACCTGGATTTGGTTAAAGTTGGCGAAATTTATGCTATGCCACCTAAATATGACCTAATTTAAGGCAATTTCCACCAAATATACCCAAATGTTGTGTATCATAGCATCACCAAAGCCCATTTTTACCTACATTTTCTCCTATTCCATCCTACCCTACACAACCTCACCTAACCTATCCTAGCATATCCAAACCTGGATTTGGTTATAGTCTTCGAAATTTAAGCTATTCCACATAAATTCGACCTAATTTAAGGCAATTCCCAAAAAATATCCCCAACTGTTGTGTATCACAGCACTGCCAAAGTCCATTTTTACCTACATTTTCTCCTATTCCATCGTACCCTACACAACCTTACCTAACCTATCCTAGCATATCCAAACCTAGATTTGGTTAAAGTCGGCGAAATTTAAGTTATCCCATATAAATTTGACCTAATTTAAGACAATTTCCACCAAATATACCCAAAAATGTTTTGGAACATAGCACGGCCAAAGCTCATTTTAGCTGAGTTTTCACCTATTCCAACCTGCCCTAGAAAACCCTACCCAGCCTCTCCTGGCATATCCAAAGTCAGATTTGCTTATAGTTGGCAAAATTTATGCCTTTCCCACCTAAATTTAACCAAATTTAAGCCAATTTCTACCGAATATACCCAAATGTTTTGTATCTTAGCATAGCCAAAGTTCATTTTAGCTGAGTTTTCACCTATTCCAACCTGCCCTAGACAACCCTACCCAGCCTCTCCTGCATATCCAAAGTCGGATTTGATTATAGTTGGCAAAATTTATGCCTTTCCTACCTAAATTTTACCTAATTTAGGCCAATTTCCACCGAATATACCCAAATGTTTTGTATCTTAGCATGGTCAAAGTTCATTTCACCCAAGTTTTTCACCTATTCCATCTTACCTTACACAGCCTTACCTAACATGACCTAGCATATCTATCCCAAGCTAGATTTAATTAGAGTTCGTGAAATTTATGCTTACTCACCTAAATTCAACCTAATTTAAGACAATTTCTACCCAATATACCCAAAATGTTTTGTTACATAGCTCAGCCAAAGACCATTTTAGCCGAGTTTTCACATATTCCAACCTACCCTACATAGCCTTACCTATCCCTGACCTAGCAGATTTAATTAAAGTTGGGGAAATTTAAGCTATCGCCATCAAATTGGAGACAATTTCCACCAAATATGCCTAAATGTTGTGTATCATAGCACAGCCAAAACCCATTTTACCCACATTTTCACCCATTCCATCTAAACCTGGACCCAACCTCTGATGCGACATATACTCAGAGAAGTAATGTTTTTTGGATATGAACCTAAATGCCCGTGCCTAACCTGCAAGAGTCTTGGAGCTTTGTTGAATATTTTATCTATTTTTCTTCGAAAACTGAAGTTTTGGATATGAACCTATCCGCACTGTGCCTAACCTGCTAGGTTCTTTGTTGAACATCGTAACCATATTCATAGAAAAGTGATGTTTTGGATATGGACCTAACAGCCCCTCTCCTTTAAAACTTGGAACTGTGTTCAATATTGTAGATATAGTGTTGGGTATGTGTTTTGTTTTTACACATCAACCCAACTGTCCTGGACCTAACCTCCCTTCATCTAACTTCAAATTTATCATAAATACGGAAGGACGTGTTGTTTGTGCATCAACCCAACCGTCCTTGACCTAACCTCCATTTATCTAACTTCAAATTCATCATAAATATGGGAGGACTGTGTTATTTGTGCATCAACCCAGCCGTCCTGGGCCTAACCTCCCTTTATCTAACTTCAAATTTATTGTATTTATGGGAAGAAGGTGTTGTTTATGCATCAACCCAACCTTCCTGGACCTAACCTCTGATACACGAATCTTGGTTCAATATTGCATCATACTCGTACCATATTTTTTTTCACATAATTCAACCATCCTCAACCTAACCTCTATCACCTGGGGGAGGGAGGTTAATGGAAAATATGATAATAATGGGAATTATCTATACATAAGTTCAACTTAACCATCCTTAACCTAACCTTAGTTAGAAAGGGATATAACTCACCAAAACTATTTAATTACCATTTACCCAATTTTCCTTATCCTAACCTACAACTAGAGGGTTTAGACCCCCCTTTACCTCGAAATTATACTACATATTTAAGGTAGGAATATATTTTCACATATAAACCCAACATTCCCTAATTTAACCCTATACTATAATTTCGAGATAAAGGGGGTCTAAACCCTCTAGTTGTAGGTTAGGATAAGGAAAATTGGGTAAATGGTAATTAAATAGTTTTGGCGAGTTATATCCCTTTCTAACTATGGTTAGGTTAAGGATGGTTAAGTTGAACTTATGTAGAGAAAATTCCCATTATTATCATATTTTCCATTAACCTCCCTTCCCCAGGTAATAGAGGTTAGGTTGAGGATGGTTGAATTATGTGAAAAAAAATATGGTACGAGTATGATGCAATATTGAACCAAGATTCGTGTATCAGAGGTTAAGTCCAGGAAGGTTGGGTTGATGCATAAACAACACCTTCTTCCCATTAATACAATAAATTTGAAGTTAGATAAAGGGAGGTTAGGCCCAGGACGGCTGGGTTGATGCACAAATAACACGGTCCTCCCATATTTATGATAAATTTGAAGTTAGATAAATGGAGGTTAGGTCAAGGACGGTTGGGTTGATGCACAAACAACACGGTCCTTCCATATTTATGATAAATTTGAAGTTAGATGAAGGGAGGTTAGGTCCAGGACGGTTGGGTTGATGTGTAAAAACAAAATACATACCCAACACTATATCTACAATATTGAACACAGTTCCAAGTTTTAAAGGAGAGGGGCTGTTAGGTCCATATCCAAAAAATCACTTTTCTATGAATATGGTTACGATGTTCAACAAAGAACCTAGCAGGTTAGGCATAGTGCGGATAGGTTCATATCCAAAACTTCAGTTTTCGAAGAAAAATAGATAAAATATTGAACAAAGCTCCAAGACTCTTGCAGGTTAGGCACAGGCATTTAGGTTCATATCCAAAAAACATCACTTCTCTGAGTATATGTCGCATCAGAGGTTGGGTCCAGGTTTAGATGGAATGGGTGAAAATGTGGGTAAAATGGGTTTTGGCTGTGCTATGATACACAACATTTAGGCATATTTGGTGGAAATTGTCTCCAATTTGATGGCGATAGCTTAAATTTCCCCAACTTTAATTAAATCTGCTAGGTCAGGGATAGGTAAGGCTATGTAGGGTAGGTTGGAATATGTGAAAACTCGGCTAAAATGGTCTTTGGCTGAGCTATGTAACAAAACATTTTGGGTATATTGGGTAGAAATTGTCTTAAATTAGGTTGAATTTAGGTGAGTAAGCATAAATTTCACGAACTCTAATTAAATCTAGCTTGGGATATGCTAGGTCAGGTTAGGTAAGGCTGTGTAAGGTAAGATGGAATAGGTGAAAAACTTGGGTGAAATGAACTTTGACCATGCTAAGATACAAAACATTTGGGTATATTCGCTGGAAATTGGCCTAAATTAGGTAAAATTAAGGTGGGAAAGGCATAAATTTTGCCAACTATAATCAAATCCGACTTTGGATATGCCAGGAGAGGCTGGGTAGGGTTGTCTAGGGCAGGTTGGAATAGGTGAAAACTCAGCTAAAATGAACTTTGGCTATGCTAAGATACAAAACATTTGGGTATATTCGGTGGAAATTGGCTTAAATTAGGTTAAATTTAGGTGGGAAAGGCATAAATTTTGCCAACTATAAGCAAATCTGACTTTGGATATGCCAGGAGAGGCTGGGTAGGGTTTTCTAGGGCAGGTTGGAATAGGTGAAAACTCAGCTAAAATGAGCTTTGGCCGTGCTATGTTCCAAAACATTTTTGGGTATATTTGGTGGAAATTGTCTTAAATTAGGTCAAATTTATATGGGATAACTTAAATTTCGCCGACTTTAACCAAATCTAGGTTTGGATATGCTAGGATAGGTTAGGTAAGGCTGCGTAGGGTACGATGGAATAGGAGAAAATGTAGGTAAAAATGGACTTTGGCAGTGCTGTGATACACAACATTTGGGGATATTTGGTGGGAATTGCCTTAAATTAGGTCGAATTTATGTGGAATAGCTTAAATTTCGCAGACTTTAACCAAATCCAGGTTTGGATATGCTAGGATAGGTTAGGTGAGGTTGTGTAGGGTAGGATGGAATAGGAGAAAATGTAGGTAAAAATGGGCTTTGGTGATGCTATGATACACAACATTTGGGTATATTTGGTGGAAATTGCCTTAAATTAGGTCATATTTAGGTGGCATAGCATAAATTTCGCCAACTTTAACCAAATCCAGGTTTGGATATGCTAGGTCAGGTTAGATGAGGTCGTGTAGGGAAGGACATATACATATAATATCTTAGGGGTCATGAACTAGCATGTTTATGAAATAGTGTAAATTTTCCTATTTGGGGTTCGAGCTATATGGCCAACTCATGTAATGTATGGACAGAGGCGACATAGGCTTGTATGTGAGGATATGGGATGCTCATATTTTGTTAGTTTAGCTTTTACTAGGTTGAATTTAGGTAAATTTGTGAAGTATAAGTATATTTTTTTTATAGATTTTGATGAATTTAGGTTTTGATAGCATGCATTTTTGATAAGATATAGCAAATTTTCTTAAAATTATCATATAAAATACTGACTTCACCAAACCTAACATAACTAAGGCTAGAATAAATAAGTCTGTTAGATGGTTTGCATAAATATATATGGGTGGCCTGATTGGAGAGGATGTAACAAGGAATGTATTACAAACAATGGACATATGTTAGATGAATAGTTTAGCACTGATAATGTTGAAATAATAATGGAAAATTAATGTGTTAATAATAGCGCTAATCGGAAGTCATATGTACCTTTTTAATATGTGAAATTCTGACTTTTGGGGAGTTGGTTAAACTCAGCATATTATAATTAATGTCCTAAATATACCTAGAAAAATATCTTGCAAATTGTGTATTGTTTGACCCAGTTGGTTGTGTTTGTATTTGTACATATATTGCACAATTAATATACTTGTGTATTAATTGTGTAGATTATAGATTTTGCACAAGTCGTATGATTATTGCAATTATGTATTGATTATATTTCTATAAATTGTGTATTGTTTTGTGCAAGTCGTATGTATTAATTGTATATGTATTTGTGGAAATTTTCTAGTTGTGTATTTAATGAATATGTGCTAGTTATGTATTGTTCAGTTGTGTATTGATTTTATTTTTGAGCAAGTTGTGTAAATGTCGCAATTGTATTTGTGTAAATCGTGTTTTATGCCAGTTGTGTATTTTCATATTTGGGGTAGTTATGTATTGTACGTATTTGTGCTAGATATGTATTTGTGCAAGTTGTGTAATAATTATGAAAGATGTGTAATATTTGTGAAAGTTGTTTATTAATTGCGCATGTTGTGTAATTGCATATGGACGAATTGTTTATTTATACCTTTGTGTATTGATTGTCATTGTGCAAATCGAGAAATTATATAGCAAGTTTTCTTGTATTAATTGTGCAAAGATGTACAATAATTACACAAATTGTGCAATAATTGTACATGTTTTATAATAATTTTTGTACTAATAGTGCATTTATGCAAGTTGTGTTTTTAATTTGTTGACGTGGAACTGGTGCAACTGTATTTTTGTGTGCAAATTGTGTATTTTGTGTAAGCTCTGTAATCTGAAAAAATAGACCTTAGTGGTGTAAGTGTATTTGGTTTATGAGACAATGTATGAGTATTTTGTGAAAATTATGTTTGTGGAATTGTGTAATTTTAGTGAAAGCGCATTTTTGATTGTCTAAATGCATAAGCATTTTGATATATTTGTACAAATATCATACTTTCTGTAAATGTCATAATCTGAGTGTACATGCAATATTGTGTAAATGGCATATTTTGGGTGCAACTGGCATCTTTTGTATGTAAATGTCATATTTTTGTCTATAAATGACATATTTTTGTGTGATGGTATATTTTGAGTTTAAATAATATATTTTGTGCATAAATGGCATATATGGTGTGTAAATGCTGTATTTTCTGTGTATGGCATAAATTACATCTGATTAATGGGGAAATGGTGGTAAAAAATTAGGCTATTCTCTATGAAAATATAGAGTGTGAAGTATGTGTAGGTATATATGATTGTATTTGCGACTGTTGGTTTAGAAACAAGTTAGCTGATTTGTGTAGCAAAACAAGGATTTTTTATTTTTGAGGTGTAGAAATGATTAGCTTATGAATATAGTGGCTAGCATCCAGCTGAGTTGCTAGATGGATGAATTGAGGTGCGACATTTGGATAGCTATTTGATGGATGTGAGGACAGTTGACATGCCTATGAACACAGCTACTAATCCGCTGTGCTGCCAGATGTGTGGTGGATACTTGTTGATTATAGTAGAATATCAAGCTATAGGGTTTCATAATTGCTGTTGTGTATAAAACTAGAATGACAGCTATTTATTAAAACTATTATTGAACACTAATACTTTAAGTGGGTTCCCTTGGTTGCTTTAAGCATAGGGTGGACATGAATATGAATGAGATTGGGTGGAAATATATAGGAGCTGCCTCGTATGGGCCAATAGGACTTTTGCAGTTACTTTTATTCTTATGTTCAGCTCACCTGCTATTCTGCCAGATGTACGATTCTACAAAAAATTGCGGTACGACATTTGGGTTGCTGTTATACTTTTGCACTTATCACCGAATAATGATTACAGTTGTGGATAATTAAAATGTATATTCTTAAACCAGGTTAACTTACCTGTCATGATGCCAGACGTACGATTCTGCTCAAATTGCGGTACGACATTTGGGTTGCTATTCTAGTTTTGAACTTATCACTGAATAATGATTACAGTTGTGAATGACTAAAATGTATATTCTTAAACCTCTGATTAGGTTAGGTGGGGATGGTTAGTCTAGTCATTTTTGAATAATAACATCAAATACACATGCTAGTAGGACGCTGAAGGCAGCATTGGCCATCTGGTGATGTCATACATAGTTGACCAGTCAGGTGCTGTAATACCTTGACACATATGCTAATGGCCATCAATACTTTATCCCTATACCTGAGGTCGCTTTTCACGATGTCACTAAACAACAGCAATAACTGGTCTGTAGAATGTATTTGTTTGTTATATATAATAAGTTAGGTTAGGATGGTTTGATTGGGTTAATGAATATCAGAAAATATGAGCAATTAGCGAAAATACGAGCCATTGTTGTGAATATCAACTCTGATGAAGCACAGAGTACAGTTGAGGTATTAAGCCAGATTAAGAGTTCACACTTATGTGTGAACCTCCTGGGATCCGCAGTCAGTCAGGTGCAGTCACAGTGAGAGGTTGTGTGTGCTGGAGCTCCGATTCTAGTAACATTATATTGCAATAATGGAAGGATTAGTAAAGGATTTGGTGAGTCTGGTTGGAGCTCTGAGAGCAGAGATGGATTCCCTGCGGGAGGAGGTACGACGGCTTAGACTTCGGGAGGAAACGAAGGAGTAGGCCAGTGTTGACGGGACCTCATTAAGAAAGACTGACGGGACCAGTTTTAAGAAGACCTCGTCTTGGCAAGTTGTGAAAGACAGGGGTCTTAAGAAGATCTTGGCAAAACCGACAACTAATAGCCTACACCTAAGGACTTTTAATGCATTTGACGTATCAGAGGACGAGTGCTGTGTTGAACCTGTTGTTCAACGAGGTGGCAAAGACAAAGTAACGAGGAGCATTGAAGCGCAGGTCCCTCAAACTGCTCGAAAGGAAAAGGGAGAATCGAAGCGAATTTTGGTTGTGGGAGATTCCCAGGTGAGGTATTTAGACAGAACGTTTTGTGCCAGAGATAGGGGGAACAGATTAAGGGTTTGCTATCCGGGAGCTGGAATTGGTGATATTGTTGGAAACATGAATGATATTATGACGGGAAATGGAAACAAACCCATTATTTGTATTAGTGCAGGGGGTAATGATGTTGGGCGAGTTAGGAGTGAGGAACTAATACAGAGATTCAGGACAGCCATTGAATTAGTTAGGAGCAAGGGAGGAATCCCGATCATATGTGGCATTCTTCCAGGAAAGGGAGTGGGAAATGAATGGATGTCGAGGGCAATTGGTGTCAATTGCCGGCTGGAAAGATATTGCAAATCAAATGCAATATCTTTCATAGACAACTGGGAACACTTCTATGGAAGAAATGAAATGTATGCTCGTGATGGAGTGCATCTATCGAGAGCTGGGGTTGTTGCTGTTGCGAACTCGTTGGAAGAAGTGGTTAGAGGTGTTTGTTTGGGTTTAAACTGTTAGTAGATAGAGGTATGGGAATTGATTTGGAAGAAGGAGGTAATAAAAGTATGTGTTTGTGGGAGAAAGGAATTGGCAAAATGATCAGGGGAAAGAGAAGGGCCTCAAAATAACAATTCACTTAGGGTATATTACACTAACAGTAGAAGTCTAAGAAATAAAATTAACGAATTAAATGCTCTTGTCTGCACAGAAAAAATAGATATTATTGCACTCACCGAAACGTGGATGAATGTAGAAAATAGAGAACTATTAGCTGAATATCAAATAAATGGATTTAAACTATTTCACACAGATAGATATATTAGACGAGGAGGTGGAGTAGCCATATATGCTAGGGACAATTTGAAATGTAGTCTCAAAGAGGGAATCAAAACTGAGCCACACACAGAAACTATTTGGATAGAATTAAACGAAAAAGCTAATAATATTATAATAGGAGTTATATATAGGCCACCAAATTTAGACAGAATGGAAGCAAAGCATCTATGGGATGAAATATCTAGAGCATCTAGATCTAACAGTATTTATTTCATGGGTGACTTTAATTTTAGTGGAATAAACTGGTTGAACAAAACAGGGAATATTGAAGCAGAAGATTTTCTAGAATTAATTGACGATTGCTTTCTTACGCAACACATTAAGGAACCAACACGCGAAAATAATATTTTAGATTTAGTGTTAACTAACAGGGAAACACAAATTAATGACATCGAAATAGGGAGTGAGCTAGGGCACAGTGATCACAAAGAAATCAGATTTAGCATAGAATGGAATAGACCTGTAGGAGAAAATTCTGTTAAAGTGCCAGATTTTCGAAAAGCTGATTTTAATAGCCTAAGAAATTTTTTGGGTCAAATTGATTGGAAAGTCTTGGGCATGGGGTGTGGGCCTATCTTGGAGCGAGACATGAACCCAGCGATAGGTGACTTAAATGGGGATTTCGATGTGGATTCAATATATAACTTATTTAAGAATATTCTAAACAAAGCACAGGAACGTAGTATACCATACAAATTGAATAGGGAAAGTTACTCGAATCTATAATAGCAAATAAAATTCGTCTTCATCTTGAAAAACATAAATTAATAATTGAGTCGCAGCATGGTTTTGTAAATGGCCGTTCATGTTTAACAAATTTGTTATCTTTTTATTCTAGCATAGTTGAGCCAGTTGATAGTGGTAAGGATTGTGATGTTGTGTACCTTGACTTTAGCAAAACTTTTGATACAGTGCCACATGAAAGACTGATTAAGAAGATAGAGTCTCATGGTATTGGGGGTGCTATATTAAGCTGGATTAGGGCATGGCTATACCAAAGGAAACAAAGAGTTAGTATAAATGGAATCAAGTCAGAGTGGGAAAATGTTGTAAGTGGAGTGCCTCAAGGCTCTGTCCTGGGACCTTTGTTGTTTATAATATATATAAATGATTTGGATTCAGGTTTGAGTAGCAACATTTGCAAATTTGCCGATGATACGAAAATCGGTAGGGAAATTAATTCGGAGGAGGACTCGCTATCACTTCAAGTTGATCTAGATAGGGTTTTGAAATGGTCAAAGGATTGGCAGATGCAGTTTAATGCTGATAAATGTAAAGTTCTGAGGTTAGGTAATGATGATAGAGTTACAAGATACGAGCTGGATGGTGTTGAGATTGCAAAGTCGGATTGCGAAAGGGATCTGGGAGTTATGATTAGTAAGAATTTAAAACAAAAGGATCAATGCATAAATGTTCGTAATAAGGCAAATCGGACACTTGGATTTATTAATCGCAGCGTTAGTAACAAGACACCTGGTGTGGTTCTCAAGCTATATCTTGCTCTAGTTAGGCTCCATTTAGATTATGCAGTTCAGTTTTGGTTGCCATATTATAGAATGGATATAAATTCACTTGAACGTGTCCAGCGTAGGATGACTAAGTTAATACCCCAAATTAGAAATCTTTCATATGAAGAAAGATTAACAAAGCTTAAGTTGCATTCACTGGAAAGGCGAAGAGTTAGGGGTGACATGATAGAGGTTTACAAGTGGGTGTATGGACATAACAAAGGGGATATTAATAGGGTATTAAAAGTATAAACACAAGACAGAACACGAAACAATGGGTATAAATTGGATAAGTTTAGATTTAGGAAAGACTTGGGTAAATACTGGTTCAGTAACAGGGTTGTTGATTTGTGGAACCAATTACCGCGTAACGTGCTGGAGGTGGGGTCCCTCGATTGTTTCAAGCGCGGGTTGGACAAGTATATGAGTGGGATTGGGTGGTTATAAATAGGAGCTGCCTCGTATGGGCCAATAGGCCTTCTGCAGTTGCCTTTGTTCTTATGTTCTTATTTACCGCATTGGCGCCTCGCACAGCATTAGGGATGATGACGTCAGAAACGAAGGTAACTGCAGAAGGCCTTATTTCGAAAACATGAGAGGCTTTGCTTTACTGAATGAGTATTTTTGATCTGTTATATGCTACAGTAAGGTGTGGGAGGTATGTTTTGAGCGAATGTGAGATGCGCATATATATATTTATGGGTTTATGCAGTAATATTTGATTACTACTGAAATTGCATTGAAGTCACCATGCCTGGCAGGGGACTGTTAGTTTATACAGTAATGTTGGATTAGTACTGAAATCGCATTGAAGTCACTACGCCTGGCAGGGGACTGTTTTCATACAAATGGAAGATAGTAAGTTTTCATTTTTATTTTGCCCTATGCTCAATAAGCATTCTCTAGAAAGGCAAAGAAAAGAAATAGAGGTGACATGATAGAGCTGTGAATGAATGGACATGATAAAGGGGGAATATTAATAGACTATTAAAATTATCAACACTAGACAGAACATGAAACAATGAACATAAATTCGAATAAGTTTTAGATTTAGGAAAAAGACCTGGGTAAATACTGGTTCTGTAAACAGGGTTTGAACTCATTTCTTATGTTAATATGTAATCTTAGCTATAAAATGATCTTAGACAATGGGAAACAGTACGGCAATACCGTATTAAGAAAAACGAGCTTATAATGATTAACGCCATTGCGCATTAGGCTCGACAGAAGGCAGCATTCGAATCCCCCTTTGCTATAAACATTAAAAATGGAAATAAACATACTATAACAGAAAACGGACTTATTCAGGGAAGAAGAATACGGGGTGAGTATTAGCAATGTCTGTGCGGGGTCGCTGAGGTAGCGAAATATAATGGGCCAGGAGCCGGCCTTTTAATCCCCAGGTAAGTTGATGACGTCATTGACCATTAGCAATGCCCGTGCATGGCTCACCGGGGTAACGAAAAAACATGGGGCCATAACGTGTCCCTTAAATCTCACCGGGGTAACGAAAAAACATGGGGCCATAACGCGTCCCTTAAATCGCACCGGGGTAACGAAAAAACATGGGGCCATAACGTGTCCCTTAAATCTCACCGGGGTAACGAAAAAACATGGGGCCATAACGTGTCCCTTAAATCTCACCGGGGTAACGAAAAAACATGGGGCCATAACGTGTCCCTTAAATCTCACCGGGGTAACGGAAAAACATGGGGCCATAACGTGTCCCTTAAATCTCACCGGGGTAACGAAAAAACACGGGGCCATAACGTGTCCCTTAGGAAAAGCAAAACGGACACGTTATGGCCCGGTTTACACTACTGGTGTTGTCGCCCAGGGGCACACTGGCCTGGGTGGTGGCGCCCAGGGGCACACTGGCCTGGGTGCTGGCGCCCCGGGGCACATTGGCCTGGGTGCTGGCGCCACGAGGCACACTGGCCTGGGTGGTGGCGCCCCGGGGCTCACTGGCCTGGGTGGTGGCGACCCGGGGCACACTGGCCTGGATGGTGACGCTTCGGGGCACACTGGCCTGGGTGCTGGCGCCCCGGGGCACACTGGCCTGGGTGTTGTCGCCCAGGGGCACACTGGCCTGGGTGGTGGCGCCCAGGGGCACACTGGCCTGGGTGCTGGCGCCCCGGGGCACATTGGCCTGGGTGCTGGCGCCACGAGGCACACTGGCCTGGGTGGTGGCGCCCCGGGGCTCACTGGCCTGGGTGGTGGCGACCCGGGGCACACTGGCCTGGATGGTGACGCTTCGGGGCACACTGGCCTGGGTGCTGGCGCCCCGGGGCACACTGGCCTGGGTGATGCCGGTCCGGGGCACACTGGCCTGGGTGATGCCGCCCCGGGGCACACTGGCCTGGATGCTGATGCTCCGGGGCACGCTGGGATTGGTGCTGACGCCACGGGGCACACAGGCCTGGGTGCTGGCGCCCAGGGGCACACTGGCCTGGGTGGTGGCGCCCAGGGGCACACTGGCCTGGGTGCTGGCGCCCAGGGGCACACTGGCCTATGTGCTGGCGCCCAGGGGCACACTAACCTGGGTGCTGGCGCCCCGGGGCACACTGGCCTGGGTGCTGGCGCCCCGGGGCACACTGGCCTGGGTGCTGGCGTCCCGGGGCACACTGGCCTGTGTGTTGGCGCCCCGGGGGACCCTGGGCTGGGTGTTGACGCCCCGGGGCACACTGGCCTGGGTGGTGGCGCCCTGGGGCACACTGGCCTGGGTGCTGGCGCCCCGGGGCACACTGGCCAGGGTGCTCGCGACCCGGGGCACACTGGCCTGGGTGCTGGCGCCCCGGAGCACACTGGCCTGGGTGTTGGCGCCCAGGGGCACACTGGCCTGGGTGCTGGCGCCCGGGGCACACTGGCCTGGGTGGTGTCGCCCCGGGGCACACTGGCCTGGGTGATGCCGCCCAGGGGCACACTGGCCTGGGTGGTGGCGCCCCGAGGCTCAATGGCCTGGGTGCTGGCGCCCCGGGGCACACTGGCCTGGGTGGTGGCGCCCCGAGGCACACTGGCCTGGGTGCTGGCGCCCAGGGGCACACTGGCCTGGGTGGTGGCGCCCCGGGGCACACTGGCCTGGGTGCTGGCGCTCCGGGGCACACTGGCCAGGGTGGTAGCGCCCCGGGGCACACTGGCCTGGGTGGTGGCGCCCCGGGGCTCACTGGCCTGGGTGCTGGCGCCCCAGGGCACACTGGCCTGGGTGGTAGCGCCCCGGGGCACACTGGCCTGGGTGGTAGCGCCCCGGGGCCCACTGGCCTGGGAGCTGGCGCCCCGGGGCACACTGGCCTGGGTGCTGGCGCCCCGGGGCACACTGGCCTGGGTGGTGGCGCCCAGGGGCACAGTGGCCTGGGTGCTGGCGCCCCGGGGAACACTGGCCTGCGTGCTGGCGCCCCGGGTCACACTGGCCAGGGTGCTGGCGCCCAGGGGCACACTGGCCTGGGTGCTGGCGCCCAGGGGCACACTGGCCTGGGTGCTGGCGCCCCAAGAGACGCTGGCCTGGGTGCTGGCGCCCCGGGGCACGCTGGCCTGGGTGCTGGCACCCCAAGAGACGCTGGCCTGGGTGCTGGCACCCCAAGAGACGCTGGCCTGGGTGCTGGCGCCACGGGGCACACTGGCCTGGGTGCTAGCGCCCCAAGAGACGCTGGCCTGGGTGCTGGCGCCCCGGGGCACGCTGGCCTGGGTGCTGGCGCCCCGGGGCACACTGGCCTGGGTGCTGGTGCCCCAAGAGACGCTGGCCTGGGTGCTGGCGCCCCGGGGGAAACTGGCCTGGGTGCGGGCGCCCCGGGGCACACTGGCCTGGGTGCTGGCTCCCCGGGGCACACTGGCCTGGGTGCTGGCGCCTCAGGGCACACTGGCCTGGGTGCTGGCGCCCCGGGGCACACTGGCCTGGGTGGTGGCGCCCAGGGGCACACTGGCCTGGGTGGTGGCTCCCCGGGCACACTGGCCTGGGTGCTGGCGCCCCGGGGCACACTGGCCTGGTTGGTGGCGCCCCGGGGCACACTGGCCCGGGTGGTGGCGCCCCGGGGCTCACTGGCCTGGGTGCTGGCGCCCCGGGGCACACTGGCCTGGTTGGTGGCGCCGCGGGGCACACTGGCCTGTGTGGTGGCGCCCCGGGGCTCACTGGCCTGGGTGCTGGCGCCACGGGGCACACTGGCCTGGGTGCTGGCGCCCCGGGGCACACTGGCCTGGGTGGTAGCGCCCCGGGGCACACTGGCCTGGGTGATGGCGCCTCGGGGCACACTGGCCTGGGTGCTGGCGCCCCGGGGCACACTGGCCTGGGTGCTGCCGCCCCGGGGCACACTGGCCTGGGTGGTGGCGCATAGGGGCACAGTGGCCTGGGTGCTGGCTCCTAGGGGCACACTGGCCTGGGTGGTAGCGCTCCGGGGCACACTGGCCTGGGTGCTGGCGCCCCGGGGCACACTGGCCTGGGTGGTGGCGCCCTGGGGCACACTGGCCTGGGTGGTGGCGCCCAGGGGCACAATGGCCTGGGTGGTGGCGCCCCGGGGCTCACTGGCCTGGGTGCTGGCGCCCCGGGGCACACTGGCCTGGGTGGTGGCGCCCCGAGGCACACTGGCCTGGGTGGTAGCGCCCCGGGGCACACTGGCCTGGGTGCTGGCGCCCCGGGGCACACTGGTCTGGGTGGTGGCGCCCAGGGGCACACTGGGCTGGGTGGTGGCGCCCAGGGGCACACTGGCCTGGGTGGTGGCGCCCCGGGGCACACTTGGCCTGGGTGCTGGCGCTCCGGGGCACACTGGCCTGGGTGCTGGCGCCCCAGGGCACACTGGCCTGGGTGGTAGCGCCCCGGGGCGCACTGGCCTGGGTGGTAGCGCCCCGGGGCACATTGGCCTGGGAGCTTGCGCCCCGGGGCACACTGGCCTGGGTGCTGGCGCCCCGGGGTACACTGGCCTGGGTGGTGGCGCCCAGGGGCACACTAGCCTGGGTGCTGGCGCCCCGGGGCACACTAGCCTGGGTGCTGGCGCCCCGGGGCAAACTGGCCAGGGTGCTGGCGCCCAGGGGCACACTGGCCTGGGTGCTGGCGCCCACGGGCACACTGGCCTGGGTGCTTGCGCCCCGGGGCACACTGGCCTGGGTGCTGGCGCCCCGGGGAACACTGGCCTGGGTCCTGGCGCCCCGGGGCACACTGGCCAGGGTGCTGGCGCCCAAAGGCACACTGGCCTGGGTGCTGGCGCCCAGGGGCACACTGGCCTGGGTGCTGGCGCCCAGGGGCACACTGGCCTGGTTGCTGGCGCCCAGGGGCACACTGGCCTGGGTGCTGGCGCCCCGGGGCACACTGGCCTGGGTGCTGGCGCCCCGGGGCACACTGGCCAGGGTGCTGGCGCCCCGGGGCACACTGGCCTGGGTGCTGGCGCCCCGGGGCACACTGGCCAGGGTGCTGGCGCCCAGGGGCACACTGGCCTGGGTGCTGGCGCCCAGGGGCACACTGGCCTGGGTGCTGGCGCCCCGGGGCACACTGGCCTGGGTGCTGGCGCCCAGGGGCACACTGGCCTGGGTGCTGGCGCCCCGGGGCACACTTGCCTGGGTGCTGGCGCCCCGGGGCACACTGGCCAGGGTGCTGGCGCCCAGCGGCACACTGGCCTGGGTGCTGGCGCCCCGGGGCACACTGGCCTGGGTGCTGGCTTCCCGGGGCACACTGGCCAGGGTGCTGGCGCCCCGACGCACACTGGCCTGGGTGGTGGCGCCCCGGGGCACACTGGCCTGGGTGCTGGCGCCCAGGGGCACACTGGCCTGGGTGCTGGCGCCCCGGGGCACACTGGCCTGGGTGCTGGCGCCCCGGGGCACACTGGCCTGGGTGGTGGCGCCCCGAGGCACACTGGCCTGGGTGGTAGCGCCCCGGGGCACACTGGCCTGGGTGCTGGCGCCCCGGGGCACACTGGTCTGGGTGGTGGCGCCCAGGGGCACACTGGGCTGGGTGGTGGCGCCCAGGGGCACACTGGCCTGGGTGGTGGCGCCCCGGGGCACACTTGGCCTGGGTGCTGGCGCTCCGGGGCACACTGGCCTGGGTGCTGGCGCCCCAGGGCACACTGGCCTGGGTGGTAGCGCCCCGGGGCGCACTGGCCTGGGTGGTAGCGCCCCGGGGCACATTGGCCTGGGAGCTTGCGCCCCGGGGCACACTGGCCTGGGTGCTGGCGCCCCGGGGTACACTGGCCTGGGTGGTGGCGCCCAGGGGCACACTAGCCTGGGTGCTGGCGCCCCGGGGCACACTAGCCTGGGTGCTGGCGCCCCGGGGCAAACTGGCCAGGGTGCTGGCGCCCAGGGGCACACTGGCCTGGGTGCTGGCGCCCACGGGCACACTGGCCTGGGTGCTTGCGCCCCGGGGCACACTGGCCTGGGTGCTGGCGCCCCGGGGAACACTGGCCTGGGTCCTGGCGCCCCGGGGCACACTGGCCAGGGTGCTGGCGCCCAAAGGCACACTGGCCTGGGTGCTGGCGCCCAGGGGCACACTGGCCTGGGTGCTGGCGCCCAGGGGCACACTGGCCTGGTTGCTGGCGCCCAGGGGCACACTGGCCTGGGTGCTGGCGCCCCGGGGCACACTGGCCTGGGTGCTGGCGCCCCGGGGCACACTGGCCAGGGTGCTGGCGCCCCGGGGCACACTGGCCTGGGTGCTGGCGCCCCGGGGCACACTGGCCAGGGTGCTGGCGCCCAGGGGCACACTGGCCTGGGTGCTGGCGCCCAGGGGCACACTGGCCTGGGTGCTGGCGCCCCGGGGCACACTGGCCTGGGTGCTGGCGCCCAGGGGCACACTGGCCTGGGTGCTGGCGCCCCGGGGCACACTTGCCTGGGTGCTGGCGCCCCGGGGCACACTGGCCAGGGTGCTGGCGCCCAGCGGCACACTGGCCTGGGTGCTGGCGCCCCGGGGCACACTGGCCTGGGTGCTGGCTTCCCGGGGCACACTGGCCAGGGTGCTGGCGCCCCGACGCACACTGGCCTGGGTGGTGGCGCCCCGGGGCACACTGGCCTGGGTGCTGGCGCCCAGGGGCACACTGGCCTGGGTGCTGGCGCCCCGGGGCACACTGGCCTAGGTGCTGGCGCCCCGGGGCACACTGGCCAGGGTGCTGGCGCCCCGACGCACACTGGCCTGGGTGGTGGCGCCCCGGGGCACACTGGCCTGGGTGCTGGCGCCTAGGGGCACACTGGCCTGGGTGCTGGCGCCCCGGGGCACACTGGCCTGGGTGTTAGTAGTGTAAACCGGGCCATAACGTGCCCGTTTTGCTTTTCCTAAGGGACACGTTATGGCCCCATGTTTTTTCGTTACCCCGGTGAGATTTAAGGGACACGTTATGGCCCCATGTTTTTTCGTTACCCCGGTGAGATTTAAGGGACACGTTATGGCCCCATGTTTTTTCGTTACCCCGGTGAGATTTAAGGGACACGTTATGGCCCCATGTTTTTTCGTTACCCCGGTGCGATTTTAGGGACACGTTATAGCCCCATGTTTTTTCGTTACCCCGGTGAGATTTAAGGGACACGTTATGGCCCCATGTTTTTTCGTTACCCCGGTGAGCCATGCACGGGCATTGCTAATGGTCAATGACGTCATCAACTTACCTGGGGATTAAAAGGCCGGCTCCTGGCCCATTATATTTCGCTACCTCAGCGACCCCGCACAGACATTGCTAATACTCACCCTGTATTCTTCTTCCCTGAATAAGTCCGTTTTCTGTTATAGTATGTTTATTTCCATTTTTAATGTTTATAGCAAAGGGGGATTCGAATGCTGCCTTCTGTCGAGCCTAATGCGCAATGGCGTTAATCATTATAAGCTCGTTTTTCTTAATAAGGTATTGCCGTACTGTTTCCCATTGTCTAAGATCATTTTATAGCTAAGATTACATATTAACATAAGAAATGAGTTCAAACCCTTTTTACAGAACCAGTATTTACCCAGGTCTTTTTCCTAAATCTAAAACTTATTCCAATTTATGTCCATTGTTTCATGTTCTGTGTAGTGTTGATAATTTTAATAGTATATTAATATTCCCCCTTTATCATGTCCATTCATTCACAGCTCTATCATGTCACCTCTATTCCTTTGCCTTTCTTGAGAATGCTTATTGAGCATAGGGCAAAATAAAAATGAAAACTTACTATCTTCCATTTGTATGAAAACAGTCCCCTGCCAGGCGTAGTGACTTCAATGCGATTTCAGTACTAATCCAACATTACTGTATAAACTAACAGTCCCCTGCCAGGCATGGTGACTTCAATGCAATTTCAGTAGTAATCCAATATTACTGCATAAACCCATAAATATATATATGCGCATCTCACATTTGCTCAAAACATACCTCCCACACCTTACTGTAGCATATAACAGATCAAAAATACTCATTCAGTAAAGCAAAGCCTCTCATGTTTTCGAAATAAGGCCTTCTGCAGTTACCTTCGTTTCTGACGTCATCATCCCTAATGCGGTGCGAGGCGCCAATGCGGTAAATAAGAACATATGAACAAAGGCAACTGCAGAAGGCCTATTGGCCCCTATGAGGCAGCTCCTATTTATAACCACCCAATCCCACTCATATACTTGTCCAACCCGCGCTTGAAACAATCGAGGGACCCCACCTCCAGTACGTTACATGGTAATTGGTTCCACAAATCAACAACCCTGTTACTGAACCAGTATTTACCCAAGTCTTTCCTAAATCTAAACTTATCCAATTTATACCCATTGTTTCGTGTTCTGTCTTGTGTTGATACTTTTAATACCCTATTAATATCCCCTTTGTTATGTCCATACACCCACTTGTAAACCTCTATCATGTCACCCCTAACTCTTCGCCTTTCCAGTGAATGCAACTTAAGCTTTGTTAATCTTTCTTCATATGAAACATTTCTAATTTGGGGAATTAACTTAGTCATCCTACGCTGGACACGTTCAAGTGAATTTATATCCATTCTATAATATGGCAACCAAAACTGAACTGCATAATCTAAATGGTGCCTAACTAGAGCAAGATGTAGCTTGAGAACCACACCAGGTGTCTTGTTACTAACGCTGCGATTAATAAATCCAAGTGTCCGATTTGCCTTATTACGAACATTTATGCGTTGATCCTTTTGTTTTAAATTCTTACTAATCATAACTCCCAGATCCCTTTCGCAATCTCAACACCATCCAGCTCGTATCTTGTAACTCTATCATCATTACCTAACCTCAGAACTTTACATTTATCAGCATTACACTGCATCTGCCAATCCTTTGACCATTTCAAAACCCTATCTAGATCAACTTGAAGTGATAGCGAGTCCTCCTCCGAATTAATTTCCCTACCGATTTTCGTATCATCGGCAAATTTGTAAATGTTGCTACTCAAACCTGAATCCAAATCATTTATATATATTATAAACAACAAAGGTCCCAGTTTAGGGACATGATAGAGGTTTACAGAGCCTTGAGGCACTCCACTTACAACATTTTCCTACTCAGACTTGATTCCATTTATACTAACTCTTTGTTTCCTTTGGTATAGCCATGCCCTAATCCAGCTTAATATAGCACCCCCAATACCATGAGAATCTTTTTAATCAGTCTTTCATGTGGCACTGTATCAAAAGCTTTGCTAAAGTCAAGGTACACAACATCACAATCCTTACCACTATCAACTGCCTCAACTATGCTAGAATAAAAAGATAACAAACTTGTTAAACATGAACGGCCATTTACAAAACCATGCTGCGACTCAATTATTAATTTATGTTTTTCAAGATGAAGACGAATTTTATTTGCTATTATAGATTCGAGTAACTTTCCCACAATAGACGTTAGGCTAATTGGTTGATAGTTAGACGCAAGTGATCTATCTCCTTTCTTAAAAACTGGTATCACATTAGCAACTTTCCAAAACTCTGGCACTCTGCCTGACGCTATTGATTTATTAAATATGGTTGACAGTGGGTCACAAAGCTCCTCTTTGCATTCTTTAAGCACCTTGGCAAACACTTCATCCGGCCCTGGGGATTTGTTTGGTTTGAGTTTTACTATTTGTTTAAGAACATCCTCCCGGGTAACTGCTAAACTCGTCAACCTGTCCTCGTCCCCACCCACATAGACTTGTTCGGCTGAAGGCATATTGTTAAGTTCCTCTTTAGTAAATACAGATACAAAATATTTATTAAAAATACTACTCATCTCTTCATCACTATCTGTTATTTGACCTGTCTCAGTTTTTAATGGACCTATCCTTTCCCTAGTCTTAGTACGATATAACTGAAAAAACCCTTTAGGATTTGTCTTTGCTTGCCCTGCTATGCGAACTTCATAGTTTCTTTTTGCTTTCCTTATCTCTTTTTTAACATTTCTAACCAGTTGAACGAATTCCTGTTCTAAAGTGACCTCCCCATTTTTAATCCTTTTGTACCAAGCTCTCTTTTTACCTATAAGGTTCTTCAAATTCATTGTTATCCACTTTGGGTCATTAGTATTCGATCTATTCAATTTGTATGGTATACTACGTTCCTGTGCTTTGTTTAGAATATTCTTAAATAAGTTATATATTGAATCCACATCGAAATCCCCATTTAAGTCACCTATCGCTGGGTTCATGTCTCGCTCCAAGACAGGCCCACACCCCATACCCAAGACTTTCCAATCAATTTGACCCAAAAAATTTCTTAGGCTATTAAAATCAGCTTTTCGAAAATCTGGCACTTTAACAGAATTTTCTCCTACAGGTCTATTCCATTCTATGCTAAATCTGATTTCTTTGTGATCACTGTGCCCTAGCTCACTCCCTATTTCGAAGTCATTAATTTGTGTTTCCCTGTTAGTTAACACTAAATCTAAAATATTATTTTCGCGTGTTGGTTCCTTAATGTGTTGCGTAAGAAAGCAATCGTCAATTAATTCTAGAAAATCTTCTGCTTCACTATTCCCTGTTTTGTTCAACCAGTTTATTCCACTAAAATTAAAGTCACCCATGACATAAATACTGTTAGATCTAGATGCTCTAGATATTTCTTCCCATAGATGCTTTGCTTCCATTCTGTCTAAATTTGGTGGCCTATATATAACTCCTATTATAATATTATTAGCTTTTTCGTTTAATTCTATCCAAATAGTTTCTGTGTGTGGCTCAGTTTTGATTCCCTCTTTGAGACTACATTTCAAATTGTCCCTAACATATATGGCTACTCCACCTCCTCGTCTAATATATCTATCTGTGTGAAATAGTTTAAATCCATTTATTTGATATTCAGCTAATAGTTCTCTATTTTCTACATTCATCCACGTTTCGGTGAGTGCAATAATATCTATTTTTTCTGTGCAGACAAGAGCATTTAATTCGTTAATTTTATTTCTTAGACTTCTACTGTTAGTGTAATATACCCTAAGTGAATTGTTATTTTGAGGCCCTTCTCTTTCCCTGATCATTTTGCCAATTCCTTTCTCCCACAAACACATACTTTTATTACCTCCTTCTTCCAAATCAATTCCCATACCTCTATCTACTAACAGTTTAAACCCAAACAAACACCTCTAACCACTTCTTCCAACGAGTTCGCAACAGCAACAACCCCAGCTCTCGATAGATGCACCCCATCACGAGCATACATTTCATTTCTTCCATAGAAGTGTTCCCAGTTGTCTATGAAAGATATTGCATTTGATTTGCAATATCTTTCCAGCCGGCAATTGACACCAATTGCCCTCGACATCCATTCATTTCCCACTCCCTTTCTTGGAAGAATGCCACATATGATCGGGATTCCTCCCTTGCTCCTAACTAATTCAATGGCTGTCCTGAATCTCTGTATTAGTTCTTCACTCCTAACTCGCCCAACATCATTACCCCCTGCACTAATACAAATAATGGGTTTGTTTCCATTCCCGGCATAATATCATTCATGTTTCCAACAATATCACCAATTCCAGCTCCCGGATAGCAAACCCTTAATCTGTTCCCCCTATCTCTGGCACAAAACGTTCTGTCTAAATACCTCACCTGGGAATCTCCCACAACCAAAATTCGCTTCGATTCTCCCTTTTCCTTTCGAGCAGTTTGAGGGGCCTGCGCTTCAATGCTCCTCGTTACTTTGTCTTTGCCACCTCGTTGAACAACAGGTTCAACACAGCACTCGTCCTCTAATACGTTAAATGCATTAAAAGTCCTTAGGTGTAGGCTATTAGTTGTCGGTTTTGCCAAGGTCTTCTTAAGACCCCTGTCTTTCACAACTTGCCAAGACGAGGTCTTCTTAAAACTGGTCCCGTCAGTCTTTCTTAATGAGGTCCCGTCAACACTGGCCTCCTCCTTCGTTTCCTCCCGAAGTCTAAGCCGTCGTACCTCCTCCTGCAGGGAATCCATCTCTGCTCTCAGAGCTCCAACCAGACTCACCAAATCCTTTACTAATCCTTTCATTATTGCAATATAATGTTACTAGAATCGGAGCTCCAGCTAACACAACCTCTCACTGTGACTGCACCTGACTGACTGCGGATCCCAGGAGGTTCACACATAAGTGTGAACTCTTAATCTGGCTTAATACCTCAACTGTACTCTGTGCTTCATCAGAGTTGATATTCAGCTACAATGGCTCGTATTTTCGCTCATTGCTCATATTTTCTGATATTCATAAACCCTATCAAACCGTCCTAACCTAACCTAACCTAACTTATTATATATAACAAACAAATACATTCTACAGACCAGTTATTGTTGTTGTTTAGTAACATCGTGAAAAGCGACCTCAGGTATAGGGATAAAGTATTGATGGCCATTAGCATATATGTGTCAAGGTATTACAGCACCTGACTGGTCAACTATGTATGACATCACCAGATGTCATACATAGGCAGCATTGGCTGCCGCTGAAGGCAGCCAATGCTGCCTTCAGCGTCCTACTAGCATGTGTATTTGATGTTATTATTCAAAAATGACTAGACTAACCATCCCCACCTAACCTAATCAGAGGTTTAAGAATATACATTTTAGTCATTCACAACTGTAATCATTATTCAGTGATAAGTTCAAAACTAGAATAGCAACCCAAATGTCGTACCGCAATTTGAGCAGAATCGTACGTCTGGTATCATGACAGGTAAGTTAACCTGGTTTAAGAATATACATTTTAATTATCCACAACTGTAATCATTATTCGGTGATAAGTACAAAAGTATAACAGCAACCCAAATGTCGTACCGCAATTTTTTGTAGAATCGTACATCTGGCAGCATAGCAGGTGAGCTGAACATAAGAATAAAAGTAACTGCAAAAGTCCTATTGGCCCATACGAGGCAGCTCCTATATATTTCCACCCAATCTCATTCATATTCATGTCCACCCTATGCTTAAAGCAACCAAGGGAACCCACTTAAAGTATTAGTGTTCAATAATAGTTTTAATAAATAGCTGTCATTCTAGTTTTATACACAACAGCAATTATGAAACCCTATAGCTAGATATTCTACTATAATCCACAAGTAGCCACCACACATCTGGCAGCACAGCGGATTAGCAGCTGTGTTCATAGGCTCACATCCATCAAATAGCTATCCAAATGTAGCACCTCAATTCATCCATCTAGCAACTCAGCTAGATGCTAGCCACTATATTCATAAGCTAATCATTTCTACACCTCAAAAAAAAAAAAAATCCTTGTTTTGCTACACAAATCAGCTAACTTGTTTCTAAGCCAACAGTCGCAAATACAATCATATATACCTACACATACTTCACACTATATATTCATAGAGAATAGCCTAATTTTTTACCACCATTTCCCCATTAATCAGATGTAATTTATGCCATACACAGAAAATACAGCATTTACACACCATATATGCCATTTATGCACAAAATATATTATTTACACTCAAAATATACCATCACACAAAAATATGTCATTTATAGACAAAAATATGACATTTACATACAAAAGATGCCAGTTGCACCCAAAATATGCCATTTACACAATATTGCATGTACACTCAGATTATGACATTTACAGAAAGTATGATATTTGTACAAATATATCAAAATGCTTATGCATTTAGACAATCAAAAATGCACTTTCACTAAAATTCCACAATTCCACAAACATAATTTTCACAAAATACTCTTACATTGTCTCATAAACCAAATACACTTACACCACTAAGGTCTATTTTTTCAGATTACAGAGCTTACACAAAATACACAATTTGCACACAAAAATACAGTTGCACCAGTTCCACGTCAACAAATTAAAAACACAACTTGCATAAATGCACTATTAGTACAAAAATTATTATAAAACATGTACAATTATTGCACAATTTGTGTAATTATTGTACATCTTTGCACAATTAATACAAGAAAACTTGCTATATAATTTCTCGATTTGCACAATGACAATCAATACACAAAGGTATAAATAAACAATTCGTCCATATGCAATTACACAACATGCGCAATTAATAAACAACTTTCACAAATATTACACATCTTTCATAATTATTACACAACTTGCACAAATACATATCTAGCACAAATACGTACAATACATAACTACCCCAAATATGAAAATACACAACTGGCATAAAACACGATTTACACAAATACAATTGCGACATTTACACAACTTGCTCAAAAATAAAATCAATACACAACTGAACAATACATTACTAGCACATATTCATTAAATACACAACTAGAAAATTTCCACAAATACATATACAAATAATACATACGACTTGCACAAAACAATACACAATTTATAGAAATATAATCAATACATAATTGCAATAATCATACGACTTATGCAAAATATATAATCTACAAAATTAATACACAAGTATATTAATTGTGCAATATATGTACAAATACAAA
Source organism: Procambarus clarkii (assembly GCF_040958095.1). Lineage (NCBI taxonomy): Eukaryota > Metazoa > Arthropoda > Malacostraca > Decapoda > Cambaridae > Procambarus > Procambarus clarkii. Next base: position 23,120,036 of record NC_091156.1, read on the forward strand.
CACAACCAACTGGGTCAAACAATACACAATTTGCAAGATATTTTTCTAGGTATATTTAGGACATTAATTATAATTTGCTGAGTTTAACCAACTCCCCAAAAGTCAGAATTTCACATATTTAAAAGGTACATATGACTTCCGATGAGCGCTATTATTAACACATTCATTTTCCATTAATATTTCAACATTATCAGTGCTAAACTATTCATCTAACATATGTCCATTGTTTGTAATACATTCCTTGTTACATCCTCTCCAATCAGGCCACCCATATATATTTATGCAAACCATCTAACAGACTTATTTATTCTAGCCTTAGTTATGTTAGGTTTGGTGAAGTCAGTATTTTATATGATAATTTTAAGAAAATTTGCTATATCTTATCAAAAATGCATGCTATCAAAACCTAAATTCATCAAAATCTATAAAAAAAATATACTTATACTTCACAAATTTACCTAAATTCAACCTAGTAAAAGTTAAACTAACAAAATATGAGCATCCCATATCCTCACATACAAGCCTATAACACCTCTGTCCATACATTACATGAGTTGGCCATATAGCTCGAACCCCAAATAGGAAAATTTACACTATTTCATAAACATGCTAGTTCATGACCCCTAAGATATTATATGTATATGTCCTTCCCTACACGACCTCATCTAACCTGACCTAGCATATCCAAACCTGGATTTGGTTAAAGTTGGCGAAATTTATGCTATGCCACCTAAATATGACCTAATTTAAGGCAATTTCCACCAAATATACCCAAATGTTGTGTATCATAGCATCACCAAAGCCCATTTTTACCTACATTTTCTCCTATTCCATCCTACCCTACACAACCTCACCTAACCTATCCTAGCATATCCAAACCTGGATTTGGTTATAGTCTTCGAAATTTAAGCTATTCCACATAAATTCGACCTAATTTAAGGCAATTCCCAAAAAATATCCCCAACTGTTGTGTATCACAGCACTGCCAAAGTCCATTTTTACCTACATTTTCTCCTATTCCATCGTACCCTACACAACCTTACCTAACCTATCCTAGCATATCCAAACCTAGATTTGGTTAAAGTCGGCGAAATTTAAGTTATCCCATATAAATTTGACCTAATTTAAGACAATTTCCACCAAATATACCCAAAAATGTTTTGGAACATAGCACGGCCAAAGCTCATTTTAGCTGAGTTTTCACCTATTCCAACCTGCCCTAGAAAACCCTACCCAGCCTCTCCTGGCATATCCAAAGTCAGATTTGCTTATAGTTGGCAAAATTTATGCCTTTCCCACCTAAATTTAACCAAATTTAAGCCAATTTCTACCGAATATACCCAAATGTTTTGTATCTTAGCATAGCCAAAGTTCATTTTAGCTGAGTTTTCACCTATTCCAACCTGCCCTAGACAACCCTACCCAGCCTCTCCTGCATATCCAAAGTCGGATTTGATTATAGTTGGCAAAATTTATGCCTTTCCTACCTAAATTTTACCTAATTTAGGCCAATTTCCACCGAATATACCCAAATGTTTTGTATCTTAGCATGGTCAAAGTTCATTTCACCCAAGTTTTTCACCTATTCCATCTTACCTTACACAGCCTTACCTAACATGACCTAGCATATCTATCCCAAGCTAGATTTAATTAGAGTTCGTGAAATTTATGCTTACTCACCTAAATTCAACCTAATTTAAGACAATTTCTACCCAATATACCCAAAATGTTTTGTTACATAGCTCAGCCAAAGACCATTTTAGCCGAGTTTTCACATATTCCAACCTACCCTACATAGCCTTACCTATCCCTGACCTAGCAGATTTAATTAAAGTTGGGGAAATTTAAGCTATCGCCATCAAATTGGAGACAATTTCCACCAAATATGCCTAAATGTTGTGTATCATAGCACAGCCAAAACCCATTTTACCCACATTTTCACCCATTCCATCTAAACCTGGACCCAACCTCTGATGCGACATATACTCAGAGAAGTAATGTTTTTTGGATATGAACCTAAATGCCCGTGCCTAACCTGCAAGAGTCTTGGAGCTTTGTTGAATATTTTATCTATTTTTCTTCGAAAACTGAAGTTTTGGATATGAACCTATCCGCACTGTGCCTAACCTGCTAGGTTCTTTGTTGAACATCGTAACCATATTCATAGAAAAGTGATGTTTTGGATATGGACCTAACAGCCCCTCTCCTTTAAAACTTGGAACTGTGTTCAATATTGTAGATATAGTGTTGGGTATGTGTTTTGTTTTTACACATCAACCCAACTGTCCTGGACCTAACCTCCCTTCATCTAACTTCAAATTTATCATAAATACGGAAGGACGTGTTGTTTGTGCATCAACCCAACCGTCCTTGACCTAACCTCCATTTATCTAACTTCAAATTCATCATAAATATGGGAGGACTGTGTTATTTGTGCATCAACCCAGCCGTCCTGGGCCTAACCTCCCTTTATCTAACTTCAAATTTATTGTATTTATGGGAAGAAGGTGTTGTTTATGCATCAACCCAACCTTCCTGGACCTAACCTCTGATACACGAATCTTGGTTCAATATTGCATCATACTCGTACCATATTTTTTTTCACATAATTCAACCATCCTCAACCTAACCTCTATCACCTGGGGGAGGGAGGTTAATGGAAAATATGATAATAATGGGAATTATCTATACATAAGTTCAACTTAACCATCCTTAACCTAACCTTAGTTAGAAAGGGATATAACTCACCAAAACTATTTAATTACCATTTACCCAATTTTCCTTATCCTAACCTACAACTAGAGGGTTTAGACCCCCCTTTACCTCGAAATTATACTACATATTTAAGGTAGGAATATATTTTCACATATAAACCCAACATTCCCTAATTTAACCCTATACTATAATTTCGAGATAAAGGGGGTCTAAACCCTCTAGTTGTAGGTTAGGATAAGGAAAATTGGGTAAATGGTAATTAAATAGTTTTGGCGAGTTATATCCCTTTCTAACTATGGTTAGGTTAAGGATGGTTAAGTTGAACTTATGTAGAGAAAATTCCCATTATTATCATATTTTCCATTAACCTCCCTTCCCCAGGTAATAGAGGTTAGGTTGAGGATGGTTGAATTATGTGAAAAAAAATATGGTACGAGTATGATGCAATATTGAACCAAGATTCGTGTATCAGAGGTTAAGTCCAGGAAGGTTGGGTTGATGCATAAACAACACCTTCTTCCCATAAATACAATAAATTTGAAGTTAGATAAAGGGAGGTTAGGCCCAGGACGGCTGGGTTGATGCACAAATAACACGGTCCTCCCATATTTATGATAAATTTGAAGTTAGATAAATGGAGGTTAGGTCAAGGACGGTTGGGTTGATGCACAAACAACACGGTCCTTCCATATTTATGATAAATTTGAAGTTAGATGAAGGGAGGTTAGGTCCAGGACGGTTGGGTTGATGTGTAAAAACAAAATACATACCCAACACTATATCTACAATATTGAACACAGTTCCAAGTTTTAAAGGAGAGGGGCTGTTAGGTCCATATCCAAAAAATCACTTTTCTATGAATATGGTTACGATGTTCAACAAAGAACCTAGCAGGTTAGGCATAGTGCGGATAGGTTCATATCCAAAACTTCAGTTTTCGAAGAAAAATAGATAAAATATTGAACAAAGCTCCAAGACTCTTGCAGGTTAGGCACAGGCATTTAGGTTCATATCCAAAAAACATCACTTCTCTGAGTATATGTCGCATCAGAGGTTGGGTCCAGGTTTAGATGGAATGGGTGAAAATGTGGGTAAAATGGGTTTTGGCTGTGCTATGATACACAACATTTAGGCATATTTGGTGGAAATTGTCTCCAATTTGATGGCGATAGCTTAAATTTCCCCAACTTTAATTAAATCTGCTAGGTCAGGGATAGGTAAGGCTATGTAGGGTAGGTTGGAATATGTGAAAACTCGGCTAAAATGGTCTTTGGCTGAGCTATGTAACAAAACATTTTGGGTATATTGGGTAGAAATTGTCTTAAATTAGGTTGAATTTAGGTGAGTAAGCATAAATTTCACGAACTCTAATTAAATCTAGCTTGGGATATGCTAGGTCAGGTTAGGTAAGGCTGTGTAAGGTAAGATGGAATAGGTGAAAAACTTGGGTGAAATGAACTTTGACCATGCTAAGATACAAAACATTTGGGTATATTCGCTGGAAATTGGCCTAAATTAGGTAAAATTAAGGTGGGAAAGGCATAAATTTTGCCAACTATAATCAAATCCGACTTTGGATATGCCAGGAGAGGCTGGGTAGGGTTGTCTAGGGCAGGTTGGAATAGGTGAAAACTCAGCTAAAATGAACTTTGGCTATGCTAAGATACAAAACATTTGGGTATATTCGGTGGAAATTGGCTTAAATTAGGTTAAATTTAGGTGGGAAAGGCATAAATTTTGCCAACTATAAGCAAATCTGACTTTGGATATGCCAGGAGAGGCTGGGTAGGGTTTTCTAGGGCAGGTTGGAATAGGTGAAAACTCAGCTAAAATGAGCTTTGGCCGTGCTATGTTCCAAAACATTTTTGGGTATATTTGGTGGAAATTGTCTTAAATTAGGTCAAATTTATATGGGATAACTTAAATTTCGCCGACTTTAACCAAATCTAGGTTTGGATATGCTAGGATAGGTTAGGTAAGGCTGCGTAGGGTACGATGGAATAGGAGAAAATGTAGGTAAAAATGGACTTTGGCAGTGCTGTGATACACAACATTTGGGGATATTTGGTGGGAATTGCCTTAAATTAGGTCGAATTTATGTGGAATAGCTTAAATTTCGCAGACTTTAACCAAATCCAGGTTTGGATATGCTAGGATAGGTTAGGTGAGGTTGTGTAGGGTAGGATGGAATAGGAGAAAATGTAGGTAAAAATGGGCTTTGGTGATGCTATGATACACAACATTTGGGTATATTTGGTGGAAATTGCCTTAAATTAGGTCATATTTAGGTGGCATAGCATAAATTTCGCCAACTTTAACCAAATCCAGGTTTGGATATGCTAGGTCAGGTTAGATGAGGTCGTGTAGGGAAGGACATATACATATAATATCTTAGGGGTCATGAACTAGCATGTTTATGAAATAGTGTAAATTTTCCTATTTGGGGTTCGAGCTATATGGCCAACTCATGTAATGTATGGACAGAGGCGACATAGGCTTGTATGTGAGGATATGGGATGCTCATATTTTGTTAGTTTAGCTTTTACTAGGTTGAATTTAGGTAAATTTGTGAAGTATAAGTATATTTTTTTTATAGATTTTGATGAATTTAGGTTTTGATAGCATGCATTTTTGATAAGATATAGCAAATTTTCTTAAAATTATCATATAAAATACTGACTTCACCAAACCTAACATAACTAAGGCTAGAATAAATAAGTCTGTTAGATGGTTTGCATAAATATATATGGGTGGCCTGATTGGAGAGGATGTAACAAGGAATGTATTACAAACAATGGACATATGTTAGATGAATAGTTTAGCACTGATAATGTTGAAATAATAATGGAAAATTAATGTGTTAATAATAGCGCTAATCGGAAGTCATATGTACCTTTTTAATATGTGAAATTCTGACTTTTGGGGAGTTGGTTAAACTCAGCATATTATAATTAATGTCCTAAATATACCTAGAAAAATATCTTGCAAATTGTGTATTGTTTGACCCAGTTGGTTGTGTTTGTATTTGTACATATATTGCACAATTAATATACTTGTGTATTAATTGTGTAGATTATAGATTTTGCACAAGTCGTATGATTATTGCAATTATGTATTGATTATATTTCTATAAATTGTGTATTGTTTTGTGCAAGTCGTATGTATTAATTGTATATGTATTTGTGGAAATTTTCTAGTTGTGTATTTAATGAATATGTGCTAGTTATGTATTGTTCAGTTGTGTATTGATTTTATTTTTGAGCAAGTTGTGTAAATGTCGCAATTGTATTTGTGTAAATCGTGTTTTATGCCAGTTGTGTATTTTCATATTTGGGGTAGTTATGTATTGTACGTATTTGTGCTAGATATGTATTTGTGCAAGTTGTGTAATAATTATGAAAGATGTGTAATATTTGTGAAAGTTGTTTATTAATTGCGCATGTTGTGTAATTGCATATGGACGAATTGTTTATTTATACCTTTGTGTATTGATTGTCATTGTGCAAATCGAGAAATTATATAGCAAGTTTTCTTGTATTAATTGTGCAAAGATGTACAATAATTACACAAATTGTGCAATAATTGTACATGTTTTATAATAATTTTTGTACTAATAGTGCATTTATGCAAGTTGTGTTTTTAATTTGTTGACGTGGAACTGGTGCAACTGTATTTTTGTGTGCAAATTGTGTATTTTGTGTAAGCTCTGTAATCTGAAAAAATAGACCTTAGTGGTGTAAGTGTATTTGGTTTATGAGACAATGTATGAGTATTTTGTGAAAATTATGTTTGTGGAATTGTGTAATTTTAGTGAAAGCGCATTTTTGATTGTCTAAATGCATAAGCATTTTGATATATTTGTACAAATATCATACTTTCTGTAAATGTCATAATCTGAGTGTACATGCAATATTGTGTAAATGGCATATTTTGGGTGCAACTGGCATCTTTTGTATGTAAATGTCATATTTTTGTCTATAAATGACATATTTTTGTGTGATGGTATATTTTGAGTTTAAATAATATATTTTGTGCATAAATGGCATATATGGTGTGTAAATGCTGTATTTTCTGTGTATGGCATAAATTACATCTGATTAATGGGGAAATGGTGGTAAAAAATTAGGCTATTCTCTATGAAAATATAGAGTGTGAAGTATGTGTAGGTATATATGATTGTATTTGCGACTGTTGGTTTAGAAACAAGTTAGCTGATTTGTGTAGCAAAACAAGGATTTTTTATTTTTGAGGTGTAGAAATGATTAGCTTATGAATATAGTGGCTAGCATCCAGCTGAGTTGCTAGATGGATGAATTGAGGTGCGACATTTGGATAGCTATTTGATGGATGTGAGGACAGTTGACATGCCTATGAACACAGCTACTAATCCGCTGTGCTGCCAGATGTGTGGTGGATACTTGTTGATTATAGTAGAATATCAAGCTATAGGGTTTCATAATTGCTGTTGTGTATAAAACTAGAATGACAGCTATTTATTAAAACTATTATTGAACACTAATACTTTAAGTGGGTTCCCTTGGTTGCTTTAAGCATAGGGTGGACATGAATATGAATGAGATTGGGTGGAAATATATAGGAGCTGCCTCGTATGGGCCAATAGGACTTTTGCAGTTACTTTTATTCTTATGTTCAGCTCACCTGCTATTCTGCCAGATGTACGATTCTACAAAAAATTGCGGTACGACATTTGGGTTGCTGTTATACTTTTGCACTTATCACCGAATAATGATTACAGTTGTGGATAATTAAAATGTATATTCTTAAACCAGGTTAACTTACCTGTCATGATGCCAGACGTACGATTCTGCTCAAATTGCGGTACGACATTTGGGTTGCTATTCTAGTTTTGAACTTATCACTGAATAATGATTACAGTTGTGAATGACTAAAATGTATATTCTTAAACCTCTGATTAGGTTAGGTGGGGATGGTTAGTCTAGTCATTTTTGAATAATAACATCAAATACACATGCTAGTAGGACGCTGAAGGCAGCATTGGCCATCTGGTGATGTCATACATAGTTGACCAGTCAGGTGCTGTAATACCTTGACACATATGCTAATGGCCATCAATACTTTATCCCTATACCTGAGGTCGCTTTTCACGATGTCACTAAACAACAGCAATAACTGGTCTGTAGAATGTATTTGTTTGTTATATATAATAAGTTAGGTTAGGATGGTTTGATTGGGTTAATGAATATCAGAAAATATGAGCAATTAGCGAAAATACGAGCCATTGTTGTGAATATCAACTCTGATGAAGCACAGAGTACAGTTGAGGTATTAAGCCAGATTAAGAGTTCACACTTATGTGTGAACCTCCTGGGATCCGCAGTCAGTCAGGTGCAGTCACAGTGAGAGGTTGTGTGTGCTGGAGCTCCGATTCTAGTAACATTATATTGCAATAATGGAAGGATTAGTAAAGGATTTGGTGAGTCTGGTTGGAGCTCTGAGAGCAGAGATGGATTCCCTGCGGGAGGAGGTACGACGGCTTAGACTTCGGGAGGAAACGAAGGAGTAGGCCAGTGTTGACGGGACCTCATTAAGAAAGACTGACGGGACCAGTTTTAAGAAGACCTCGTCTTGGCAAGTTGTGAAAGACAGGGGTCTTAAGAAGATCTTGGCAAAACCGACAACTAATAGCCTACACCTAAGGACTTTTAATGCATTTGACGTATCAGAGGACGAGTGCTGTGTTGAACCTGTTGTTCAACGAGGTGGCAAAGACAAAGTAACGAGGAGCATTGAAGCGCAGGTCCCTCAAACTGCTCGAAAGGAAAAGGGAGAATCGAAGCGAATTTTGGTTGTGGGAGATTCCCAGGTGAGGTATTTAGACAGAACGTTTTGTGCCAGAGATAGGGGGAACAGATTAAGGGTTTGCTATCCGGGAGCTGGAATTGGTGATATTGTTGGAAACATGAATGATATTATGACGGGAAATGGAAACAAACCCATTATTTGTATTAGTGCAGGGGGTAATGATGTTGGGCGAGTTAGGAGTGAGGAACTAATACAGAGATTCAGGACAGCCATTGAATTAGTTAGGAGCAAGGGAGGAATCCCGATCATATGTGGCATTCTTCCAGGAAAGGGAGTGGGAAATGAATGGATGTCGAGGGCAATTGGTGTCAATTGCCGGCTGGAAAGATATTGCAAATCAAATGCAATATCTTTCATAGACAACTGGGAACACTTCTATGGAAGAAATGAAATGTATGCTCGTGATGGAGTGCATCTATCGAGAGCTGGGGTTGTTGCTGTTGCGAACTCGTTGGAAGAAGTGGTTAGAGGTGTTTGTTTGGGTTTAAACTGTTAGTAGATAGAGGTATGGGAATTGATTTGGAAGAAGGAGGTAATAAAAGTATGTGTTTGTGGGAGAAAGGAATTGGCAAAATGATCAGGAGAAAGAGAAGGGCCTCAAAATAACAATTCACTTAGGGTATATTACACTAACAGTAGAAGTCTAAGAAATAAAATTAACGAATTAAATGCTCTTGTCTGCACAGAAAAAATAGATATTATTGCACTCACCGAAACGTGGATGAATGTAGAAAATAGAGAACTATTAGCTGAATATCAAATAAATGGATTTAAACTATTTCACACAGATAGATATATTAGACGAGGAGGTGGAGTAGCCATATATGCTAGGGACAATTTGAAATGTAGTCTCAAAGAGGGAATCAAAACTGAGCCACACACAGAAACTATTTGGATAGAATTAAACGAAAAAGCTAATAATATTATAATAGGAGTTATATATAGGCCACCAAATTTAGACAGAATGGAAGCAAAGCATCTATGGGATGAAATATCTAGAGCATCTAGATCTAACAGTATTTATTTCATGGGTGACTTTAATTTTAGTGGAATAAACTGGTTGAACAAAACAGGGAATATTGAAGCAGAAGATTTTCTAGAATTAATTGACGATTGCTTTCTTACGCAACACATTAAGGAACCAACACGCGAAAATAATATTTTAGATTTAGTGTTAACTAACAGGGAAACACAAATTAATGACATCGAAATAGGGAGTGAGCTAGGGCACAGTGATCACAAAGAAATCAGATTTAGCATAGAATGGAATAGACCTGTAGGAGAAAATTCTGTTAAAGTGCCAGATTTTCGAAAAGCTGATTTTAATAGCCTAAGAAATTTTTTGGGTCAAATTGATTGGAAAGTCTTGGGCATGGGGTGTGGGCCTATCTTGGAGCGAGACATGAACCCAGCGATAGGTGACTTAAATGGGGATTTCGATGTGGATTCAATATATAACTTATTTAAGAATATTCTAAACAAAGCACAGGAACGTAGTATACCATACAAATTGAATAGGGAAAGTTACTCGAATCTATAATAGCAAATAAAATTCGTCTTCATCTTGAAAAACATAAATTAATAATTGAGTCGCAGCATGGTTTTGTAAATGGCCGTTCATGTTTAACAAATTTGTTATCTTTTTATTCTAGCATAGTTGAGCCAGTTGATAGTGGTAAGGATTGTGATGTTGTGTACCTTGACTTTAGCAAAACTTTTGATACAGTGCCACATGAAAGACTGATTAAGAAGATAGAGTCTCATGGTATTGGGGGTGCTATATTAAGCTGGATTAGGGCATGGCTATACCAAAGGAAACAAAGAGTTAGTATAAATGGAATCAAGTCAGAGTGGGAAAATGTTGTAAGTGGAGTGCCTCAAGGCTCTGTCCTGGGACCTTTGTTGTTTATAATATATATAAATGATTTGGATTCAGGTTTGAGTAGCAACATTTGCAAATTTGCCGATGATACGAAAATCGGTAGGGAAATTAATTCGGAGGAGGACTCGCTATCACTTCAAGTTGATCTAGATAGGGTTTTGAAATGGTCAAAGGATTGGCAGATGCAGTTTAATGCTGATAAATGTAAAGTTCTGAGGTTAGGTAATGATGATAGAGTTACAAGATACGAGCTGGATGGTGTTGAGATTGCAAAGTCGGATTGCGAAAGGGATCTGGGAGTTATGATTAGTAAGAATTTAAAACAAAAGGATCAATGCATAAATGTTCGTAATAAGGCAAATCGGACACTTGGATTTATTAATCGCAGCGTTAGTAACAAGACACCTGGTGTGGTTCTCAAGCTATATCTTGCTCTAGTTAGGCTCCATTTAGATTATGCAGTTCAGTTTTGGTTGCCATATTATAGAATGGATATAAATTCACTTGAACGTGTCCAGCGTAGGATGACTAAGTTAATACCCCAAATTAGAAATCTTTCATATGAAGAAAGATTAACAAAGCTTAAGTTGCATTCACTGGAAAGGCGAAGAGTTAGGGGTGACATGATAGAGGTTTACAAGTGGGTGTATGGACATAACAAAGGGGATATTAATAGGGTATTAAAAGTATAAACACAAGACAGAACACGAAACAATGGGTATAAATTGGATAAGTTTAGATTTAGGAAAGACTTGGGTAAATACTGGTTCAGTAACAGGGTTGTTGATTTGTGGAACCAATTACCGCGTAACGTGCTGGAGGTGGGGTCCCTCGATTGTTTCAAGCGCGGGTTGGACAAGTATATGAGTGGGATTGGGTGGTTATAAATAGGAGCTGCCTCGTATGGGCCAATAGGCCTTCTGCAGTTGCCTTTGTTCTTATGTTCTTATTTACCGCATTGGCGCCTCGCACAGCATTAGGGATGATGACGTCAGAAACGAAGGTAACTGCAGAAGGCCTTATTTCGAAAACATGAGAGGCTTTGCTTTACTGAATGAGTATTTTTGATCTGTTATATGCTACAGTAAGGTGTGGGAGGTATGTTTTGAGCGAATGTGAGATGCGCATATATATATTTATGGGTTTATGCAGTAATATTTGATTACTACTGAAATTGCATTGAAGTCACCATGCCTGGCAGGGGACTGTTAGTTTATACAGTAATGTTGGATTAGTACTGAAATCGCATTGAAGTCACTACGCCTGGCAGGGGACTGTTTTCATACAAATGGAAGATAGTAAGTTTTCATTTTTATTTTGCCCTATGCTCAATAAGCATTCTCTAGAAAGGCAAAGAAAAGAAATAGAGGTGACATGATAGAGCTGTGAATGAATGGACATGATAAAGGGGGAATATTAATAGACTATTAAAATTATCAACACTAGACAGAACATGAAACAATGAACATAAATTCGAATAAGTTTTAGATTTAGGAAAAAGACCTGGGTAAATACTGGTTCTGTAAACAGGGTTTGAACTCATTTCTTATGTTAATATGTAATCTTAGCTATAAAATGATCTTAGACAATGGGAAACAGTACGGCAATACCGTATTAAGAAAAACGAGCTTATAATGATTAACGCCATTGCGCATTAGGCTCGACAGAAGGCAGCATTCGAATCCCCCTTTGCTATAAACATTAAAAATGGAAATAAACATACTATAACAGAAAACGGACTTATTCAGGGAAGAAGAATACGGGGTGAGTATTAGCAATGTCTGTGCGGGGTCGCTGAGGTAGCGAAATATAATGGGCCAGGAGCCGGCCTTTTAATCCCCAGGTAAGTTGATGACGTCATTGACCATTAGCAATGCCCGTGCATGGCTCACCGGGGTAACGAAAAAACATGGGGCCATAACGTGTCCCTTAAATCTCACCGGGGTAACGAAAAAACATGGGGCCATAACGCGTCCCTTAAATCGCACCGGGGTAACGAAAAAACATGGGGCCATAACGTGTCCCTTAAATCTCACCGGGGTAACGAAAAAACATGGGGCCATAACGTGTCCCTTAAATCTCACCGGGGTAACGAAAAAACATGGGGCCATAACGTGTCCCTTAAATCTCACCGGGGTAACGGAAAAACATGGGGCCATAACGTGTCCCTTAAATCTCACCGGGGTAACGAAAAAACATGGGGCCATAACGTGTCCCTTAGGAAAAGCAAAACGGACACGTTATGGCCCGGTTTACACTACTGGTGTTGTCGCCCAGGGGCACACTGGCCTGGGTGGTGGCGCCCAGGGGCACACTGGCCTGGGTGCTGGCGCCCCGGGGCACATTGGCCTGGGTGCTGGCGCCACGAGGCACACTGGCCTGGGTGGTGGCGCCCCGGGGCTCACTGGCCTGGGTGGTGGCGACCCGGGGCACACTGGCCTGGATGGTGACGCTTCGGGGCACACTGGCCTGGGTGCTGGCGCCCCGGGGCACACTGGCCTGGGTGTTGTCGCCCAGGGGCACACTGGCCTGGGTGGTGGCGCCCAGGGGCACACTGGCCTGGGTGCTGGCGCCCCGGGGCACATTGGCCTGGGTGCTGGCGCCACGAGGCACACTGGCCTGGGTGGTGGCGCCCCGGGGCTCACTGGCCTGGGTGGTGGCGACCCGGGGCACACTGGCCTGGATGGTGACGCTTCGGGGCACACTGGCCTGGGTGCTGGCGCCCCGGGGCACACTGGCCTGGGTGATGCCGGTCCGGGGCACACTGGCCTGGGTGATGCCGCCCCGGGGCACACTGGCCTGGATGCTGATGCTCCGGGGCACGCTGGGATTGGTGCTGACGCCACGGGGCACACAGGCCTGGGTGCTGGCGCCCAGGGGCACACTGGCCTGGGTGGTGGCGCCCAGGGGCACACTGGCCTGGGTGCTGGCGCCCAGGGGCACACTGGCCTATGTGCTGGCGCCCAGGGGCACACTAACCTGGGTGCTGGCGCCCCGGGGCACACTGGCCTGGGTGCTGGCGCCCCGGGGCACACTGGCCTGGGTGCTGGCGTCCCGGGGCACACTGGCCTGTGTGTTGGCGCCCCGGGGGACCCTGGGCTGGGTGTTGACGCCCCGGGGCACACTGGCCTGGGTGGTGGCGCCCTGGGGCACACTGGCCTGGGTGCTGGCGCCCCGGGGCACACTGGCCAGGGTGCTCGCGACCCGGGGCACACTGGCCTGGGTGCTGGCGCCCCGGAGCACACTGGCCTGGGTGTTGGCGCCCAGGGGCACACTGGCCTGGGTGCTGGCGCCCGGGGCACACTGGCCTGGGTGCTGGCGCCCCGGGGCACACTGGCCTGGGTGCTGGCGCCCCGGGGCTCACTGGCCTGGGTGCTAGCGCCCCGGGGCACACTGGCCTGGGTGGTGGCGCCCAGAGGCACACTGGCCTGGGTGGTGGCGCCTCGGGGCACACTGGCCTGGGTGGTGGCGCCCCGGGGCACACTGGCCTGGGTGGTGGCGCCCAGGGGCATACTGGCCTGGGTGCTGGCGCCCCGGGGCACACTGGCCTGGATGCTGGCGCCCCGGGGCACATTGGCCTGGGTGGTGGCGCCCCGGGGCTCACTGGCCTGGGTGCTGGCGCCCAGGGGCACACTGGCCTGGGTGCTGGCGCCCAGGGGCACACTGGCCTGGGTCCTGGCGCCCAGGGGCACACTGGCCTGGGTGCTGGCGCTCCGGGGCACACTGGCCTGGGTGCTGGCGCCCAGGGGCACACTGGCCTGGGTGGTGGCGCCCAGGGGCACACTGGCCTGGGTGCTGGCGCCCAGGGGCACACTGGCCTGGGTGCTGGCGCCCAGGGGCACACTAACCTGGGTGCTGGCGCCCAGGGGCACACTGGCCTGGGTGCTGGCGCCCAGGGGCACACTGGCCTGAGTGCTGGCGCCTCGGGGCACACTGGTCTGGGTGCTGGCGCCCCGTGGCACACTGGGCTGGGTGCTGGCGCCCAGGGGCACACTGGCCTGGGTGGTGGCGCCCCGGGGCACACTGGCCTGGGGTGTGGCGCCCCGGGGCACACTGGCCTGGGTGGTGGCGCCTCGGGGCACACTGGCCTTGGTTGTAGCGCCCCGGGGCACACTGGCCTGGGTGCTGGCGCCCCGGGGCACACTGGCCTGGGTGGTGGCGCCCCTGGGCACACTGGCCTGGGTGGTGGCGCCGCGGGGCACACTGGCCTTGGTGGTGGCGCCCCGGGCACACTGGCCTGGGTGCTGGCGCCTCGGGGCACACTGGCCTGGGTGGTGGTGCCCCGGGGCACACTGGCCTGGGTGGTGGCGCCCCGGGGCACACTGGCCTGGGTGCTGGCGCACAGGGGCACACTGGCCTGGGTGGTGGCGCCCCGGGGCACACTGGCCTGGGTGGTGGCGCCCCGGGCACACTGGCCTGGGTGCTGGCGCCCTAGGGCACACTGGCCTGGGTGGTGGCGCCCCGGGGCACACTGGCCTGGGTGCTGGCGTCCCGGGGCAAACTGGCCAGGGTGCAGGCGCCCCGGGGCACACTGGCCTGGGTGCTGGCGCCTCGGGGCACACTGGCCTGGGTGGTAGCACCCCGGGGCACACTGGCCTGGGTGCTGGCGCCCCCGGGCACACTGGCCTGGGTGCTGGCGCCTCGGGGCACACTGGCCTGGGTGCTGGCGCCCAGGGGCACACTGGCCTGGGTGGTGGCGCTCCGGGGCACACTGACCTGGGTGTTGACGCCGCGGGGCACACTGGCCTGGGTTCTGGCGTCCCGGGGCACACTGGCCTGGGTGGTGGCGCCCCGGGGCTCACTGGCCTGGGTGTTGGCGACCCGGGGCACACTGGCCTGGGTGGTGACGCTTCGGGGCACACTGGCCTGGGTGCTGGCGCCCCGGGGCACACTGGCCTGGGTGATGCCGCCCCGGGGCACACTGGCCTGGGTGATGCCGCCCCGGGGCACACTGGCCTGGATGCTGATGCTCCGGGGCACGCTGGGATTGGTGCTGACGCCAAGGGGCACACAGGCCTGGGTGCTGGTGCCCCGGGGCACACTGGCCTGGGTGCTGCCGCCCCGGGGCACACTGAAATGGGTGCTGGCGCCCCGGGGCACACTGGCCTGGGTGCTGGCGCCCCGGGCACACTGGCCAAGGTGCTGGCGCCCCGGGGCACACTGGCCTGGGTGCTGGCGCCCCGGGGCACACTGGCCAGGGTGCTCGCGCCCCGGGGCACACTGGCCTAGGTGCTGGCGCCCCGGGGCACACTAGCCTGGGTGCTGGCGCCCCGGGGCACACTGGCCTGGGTGCTGGCCCCGGGGCACTCTGGCCTGTGTGTTGGCGCCCCTGGGGACCCTGGGTTGGGTGTTGACGCCCCGGGGCACACTGGCCTGGGTGGTGGCGCCCCGGGGCACACTGGCCTGGGTGCTGGCGCCCCGGGGCACACTGGCCAGGGTGCTCGCGACCCGGGGCACACTGGCCTGGGTGCTGGCGCCCCGGAGCACACTGGCCTGGGTGTTGGCGCCCAGGGGCACACTGGCCTGGGTGCTGGCGCCCGGGGCACACTGGCCTGTGTGTTGGCGCCCAGGGGCACACTGGCCTGTGTGTTGGCGCCCAGGGGCACACTGGCCTGTGTGTTGGCGCCCAGGGGCACACTGGCCTGTGTGTTGGCGCCCAGGGGCACAATGGCCTGGGTGCTGGCGCCCGGGGCACACTGGCCTGGGTGCTGGCGCCCCGGGGCACACTGGCCTGGGTGCTGGCGCCCCGGGGCTCACTGGCCTGGGTGCTAGCGCCCCGGGGCACACTGGCCTGGGTGGTGGCGCCCAGGGGCACACTGGCCTGGGTGGTGGCGCCTCGGGGCACACTGGCCTGGGTTGTGGCGCCCCGGGGCACACTGGCCTGGGTGCTGGCGCCCCGGGGTACACTGGCCTGGGTGCTGGCGCCCAGGGGCACACTGGCCTGGGTGCTGGCGCCCTGGGGCACACTGGCCTGGGTGCTGGCGCCCCGGTTCACACTGGCCTGGGTGGTGGCGCCCCGGGGCACACTGGCCTGGGTGCTGGCGCCTCGGGGCACACTGGCCAGGGTGTTGGCGCCCCGGGGCACAGTGGCCTGGGTGGTGGCGCCCAGGGGCACACTGGCCTAGGTGCTGGCGCCTCGGGGCACACTGGCCTGGGTGCTGGCGCCCAGGGGCACACTGGCCTGGGTGGTGGCGCCCCGGGGCACACTGGCCTGGGTGCATGGTGGCGCCCCGGGGCACACTGGCCTGGGTGCTGGCGCCTCGGGGCACACTGGCCTGGGTGGTGGCACCCAGGGGCACACTGGCCTGGGAGCTGGCGCCCCGGGGCACACTGGCCTGGGTGATGGCGCCCCGGGGCTCACTGGCCTGGGTGCTGGCGCCCAGGGGCACACTGGCCTGGGTGCTGGCGCCCAGGGGCACACTGGCCTGGGTCCTGGCGCCCAGGGGCACACTGGCCTGGGTGCTGGCGCTCCGGGGCACACTGGCCTGGGTGCTGGCGCCCAGGGGCACACTGGCCTGGGTGGTGGCGCCCAGGGGCACACTGGCCTGGGTGCTGGCGCCCAGGGGCACACTGGCCTGGGTGCTGGCGCCCAGGGGCACACTAACCTGGGTGCTGGCGCCCAGGGGCACACTGGCCTGGGTGCTGGCGCCCAGGGGCACACTGGCCTGGGTGCTGGCGCCTCGGGGCACACTGGTCTGGGTGCTGGCGCCCCGTGGCACACTGGGCTGGGTGCTGGCGCCCAGGGGCACACTGGCCTGGGTGGTGGCGCCCCGGGGCACACTGGCCTGGGGTGTGGCGCCCCGGGGCACACTGGCCTGGGTGGTGGCGCCTCGGGGCACACTGGCCTTGGTTGTAGCGCCCCGGGGCACACTGGCCTGGGTGCTGGCGCCCCGGGGCACACTGGCCTGGGTGGTGGCGCCCCTGGGCACACTGGCCTGGGTGGTGGCGCCGCGGGGCACACTGGCCTGGGTGCTGGCGGCCCGGGGCACACTGGCCTGGGTGCTGGCGCCCCGGGGCACACTGGCCTGAATGCTAACGCCACGGTGCACGATGGCTTGGGTGCTGCTGCTCCGGGGGACACTGGTCTGGGTGTTGACGCCCCGGGGGAAAATGGCCTGGGTGCTGGCGCCCCGGGGCACCCTGGGCTGGGTGTTGACGCCCCGGGGGAAAGTGGCCTGGGTGCTGGCGCCCCAGGGCACACTGGCCTGGGTGCTGGCGCCCCGGGGCACACTGGCCTGGGTGGTGGCGCCCAGGGGCACATTGGCCTGGGTGCTGGCGCTTTGGGGCACACTGGCTTGGGGCCTGGCGCCCCGGGGCACTCTGGCCTGGGTGCTGATGCCACGGGGCACACTGGCCTGGGTGCTGTTGCCCCGGGGTACACTGGTCTGTGTGATGGCGCCCCGGGGGACGCTGACTTGGGTGCTCACACTCTGGGGCACACTGGCCTGGATGCTGGCGCCCCGGGGCAGACTTGCCTGGGTGCTGGCGCCCCGGGGCACACTGGCCTGTGTGTTGGCGCCCCGGGGGACCCTGGGCTGGGTGTTGACGCCCCGGGGCACACTGGCCAGGGTGCTCGCGCCCCGGGGCACACTGGCCTGGGTGTTGGCGCCCCAGAGCACACTGGCCTGGGTTCTGGCGCCCCGGGGCACACTGGCCTGGGTGCTGGCTCCCAGGGGCACACTGGCCTTGGTGGTAGCGCCCAGGGGCACACTGGCCTGGGTGCTGGCGCCCGGGGCACACTGACCTGGGTGGTGGCGCCCGGGTCACACTGGCCTTGGTGCTGGCGCCCAGGGGCACACTGGCCTGGGTGCTGGCGCCCAGGGGCACACTGGCCTGGGTGTTGGCGCCCTGTGGCACACTGGTCTGGGTGCTGGCGCCTCGGGGCACGCTGGCCTGAGTTTAGGCGCCCCGATTCACACTGGCCTGGGTGCTGGCGCCCCGGGGTACACTGGCCTGGGTGCTGGCGCCCAGGGGCACACTGGCCTGGGTGCTGGCGCCCTGGGGCACACTGGCCTGGGTGCTGCCGCCCCGGTTCACACTGGCCTGGGTGGTGGCGCCCCGGGGCACACTGTCCTGGGTGCTGGCGCCTCGGGGCACACTGGCCAGGGTGCTGGCGCCCCGGGGCACACTGGCCTGGGTGGTGGCGCCCAGGGGCACACTGGCCTAGGTGCTGGCGCCTCGGGGCACACTGGCCTGGGTGCTGGCGCCCAGGGGCACACTGGCCTGGGTGGTGGCGCCCCGGGGTACACTGGCCTGGGTGCTGGCGCCCAGGGGCACACTGGCCTGGGTGCTGGCGCCCTGGGGCACACTGGCCTGGGTGCTGGCGCCCCGGTTCACACTGGCCTGGGTGGTGGCGCCCCGGGGCACACTGGCCTGGGTGCTGGCGCCTCGGGGCACACTGGCCAGGGTGCTGGCGCCCCGGGGCACAGTGGCCTGGGTGGTGGCGCCCAGGGGCACACTGGCCTAGGTGCTGGCGCCTCGGGGCACACTGGCCTGGGTGCTGGCGCCCAGGGGCACACTGGCCTGGGTGGTGGCGCCCCGGGGCACACTGGCCTGGGTGCATGGTGGCGCCCCGGGGCACACTGGCCTGGGTGCTGGCTCCCAGGGGCACACTGGCCTTGGTGGTAGCGCCCAGGGGCACACTGGCCTGGGTGCTGGCGCCCGGGGCACACTGGCCTGGGTGGTGGCGCCCGGGTCACACTGCCTTGGTGCTGGCGCCCAGGGGCACACTGGCCTGGGTGCTGGCGCCCAGGGGCACACTGGCCTGGGTGCTGGCGCCCTGTGGCACACTGGTCTGGGTGCTGGCGCCTCGGGGCACGCTGGCCTGAGTTTAGGCGCCCCGATTCACACTGGCCTGGGTGCTGGCGCCCCGGGGTACACTGGCCTGGGTGCTGGCGCCCAGGGGCACACTGGCCTGGGTGCTGGCGCCCTGGGGCACACTGGCCTGGGTGCTGGCGCCCCGGTTCACACTGGCCTGGGTAGTGGCGCCCCGGGGCACACTGGCCTGGGTGCTGGCGCCTCGGGGCACACTGGCCAGGGTGCTGGCGCCCCGGGGCACACTGGCCTGGGTGGTGGCGCCCAGGGGCACACTGGCCTAGGTGCTGGCGCCTCGGGGCACACTGGCCTGGGTGCTGGCGCCCAGGGGCACACTGGCCTGGGTGGTGGCGCCCCGGGGCACTTTGGCCTGGGTGGTGGCGCCCCGGGGCACACTGGCCTGGTTGCTGGCGTCTCGGGGAACACTGGCATGGGTGCTGGCGCCCCGGGGCACACTGGCCTGGGTGGTGGCGCCCCGGGGCACACTGGCCTGGGTGCATGGTGGTGCCCCGGGGCACACTGGCCTGGGTGCTGGCGCCTCGGGGCACACTGGCCTGGGTGGTGGCGCCCAGGGGCACACTGGCCTGGGAGCTGGCGCCCCGGGGCACACTGGCCTGGGTGCTGGCGCCCCGGGGCACACTGGCTTGGGTGGTGGCGCCCCAGGGCACACTGGCCTGGGTGCTGGCGCCCCGGGGCACACTGGCCTGGGTGGTGGCGCCCCGGGGCACACTGGCCTGGGTGCTGGCGCCCCAGGGCACACTGGCCTGGGTGCTGGCGCCCCGGGGCACACTGGCCTGGGTGGTGGCGCCCCGGGGCTCACTGGCCTGGGTGCTGGCGCCTCAGGGCACATTGGCCTGGGTGGTGGCGCCCAGGGGCACACTGGCCTGGGTACTGGCGCCCCGGGGAACATTGGCCTGGGTGGTGTCGCCCCGGGGCACACTGGCCTGGGTGCTGGCGCGTCGGGGCACACTGGCCTGGGTGCTGGCGCTCCAGGGCACACTGGCCTGGGTGCTGGCGTCCCGGGGCACACTGGCCTGGGTGCTGGCGCCTCGGGGAACACTGGCCTGGGTGCTGGCGCCCCGGGGCACACTGGCCTGGCTGTTGGCGCCCCGGGGCACACTGGCCTGGATGGTGGCGCCCTGGGGCACACTGGCCTGGGTGGTGGCGGCCCGGGGCACACTGGCCAGGGTGGTGGCGCCCCGGGGCACACTGGCCTAGGTGGTGGCGCCCAGGGTCACACTGGCCTGGCTGTTGGCGCCCCGGGGCACACTGGCCTGGGTGCTGGCGCCCGGGGCACACTGGCCTGTGTGTTGGCGCCCAGGGGCACACTGGCCTGTGTGTTGGCGCCCAGGGGCACACTGGCCAGTGTGTTGGCGCCCAGGGGCACACTGGCCTGTGTGTTGGCGCCCAGGGGCACAATGGCCTGGGTGCTGGCGCCCGGGGCACACTGGCCTGGGTGCTGGCGCCCCGGGGCACACTGGCCTGGGTGCTGGCGCCCCGGGGCTCACTGGCCTGGGTGCTAGCGCCCCGGGGCACACTGGCCTGGGTGGTGGCGCCCAGGGGCACACTGGCCTGGGTGGTGGCGCCTCGGGGCACACTGGCCTGGGTTGTGGCGCCCCGGGGCACACTGGCCTGGGTGCTGGCGCCCCGGGGTACACTGGCCTGGGTGCTGGCGCCCAGGGGCACACTGGCCTGGGTGCTGGCGCCCTGGGGCACACTGGCCTGGGTGCTGGCGCCCCGGTTCACACTGGCCTGGGTGGTGGCGCCCCGGGGCACACTGGCCTGGGTGCTGGCGCCTCGGGGCACACTGGCCAGGGTGCTGGCGCCCCGGGGCACAGTGGCCTGGGTGGTGGCGCCCAGGGGCACACTGGCCTAGGTGCTGGCGCCTCGGGGCACACTGGCCTGGGTGCTGGCGCCCAGGGGCACACTGGCCTGGGTGGTGGCGCCCCGGGGCACACTGGCCTGGGTGCATGGTGGCGCCCCGGGGCACACTGGCCTGGGTGCTGGCGCCTCGGGGCACACTGGCCTGGGTGGTGGAGCCCAGGGGCACACTGGCCTGGGAGCTGGCGCCCCGGGGCACACTGGCCTGGGTGATGGCGCCCCGGGGCTCACTGGCCTGGGTGCTGGCGCCCAGGGGCACACTGGCCTGGGTGCTGGCGCCCAGGGGCACACTGGCCTGGGTCCTGGCGCCCAGGGGCACACTGGCCTGGGTGCTGGCGCTCCGGGGCACACTGGCCTGGGTGCTGGCGCCCAGGGGCACACTGGCCTGGGTGGTGGCGCCCAGGGGCACACTGGCCTGGGTGCTGGCGCCCAGGGGCACACTGGCCTGGGTGCTGGCGCCCAGGGGCACACTAACCTGGGTGCTGGCGCCCAGGGGCACACTGGCCTGGGTGCTGGCGCCCAGGGGCACACTGGCCTGGGTGCTGGCGCCTCGGGGCACACTGGTCTGGGTGCTGGCGCCCCGTGGCACACTGGGCTGGGTGCTGGCGCCCAGGGGCACACTGGCCTGGGTGATGGCGCCCCGGGGCACACTGGCCTGGGGTGTGGCGCCCCGGGGCACACTGGCCTGGGTGGTGGCGCCTCGGGGCACACTGGCCTTGGTTGTAGCGCCCCGGGGCACACTGGCCTGGGTGCTGGCGCCCCGGGGCACACTGGCCTGGGTGGTGGCGCCCCTGGGCACACTGGCCTGGGTGGTGGCGCCGCGGGGCACACTGGCCTGGGTGCTGGCGCCCCGGGGCACACTGGCCTGGGTGCTGGCGCCCCGGGGCACACTGGCCTGAATGCTAACGCCACGGTGCACGATGGCTTGGGTGCTGCTGCTCCGGGGGACACTGGTCTGGGTGTTGACGCCCCGGGGGAAAATGGCCTGGGTGCTGGCGCCCCGGGGCACCCTGGGCTGGGTGTTGACGCCCCGGGGGAAAATGGCCTGGGTGCTGGCGCCCCAGGGCACACTGGCCTGGGTGCTGGCGCCCCGGGGCACACTGGCCTGGGTGGTGGCGCCCAGGGGCACTTTGGCCTGGGTGCTGGCGCTTTGGGGCACACTGGCTTGGGGCCTGGCGCCCCGGGGCACTCTGGCCTGGGTGCTGATGCCACGGGGCACACTGGCCTGGGTGCTGTTGTCCCGGGGTACACTGGTCTGTTTGATGGCGCCCCGGGGGACGCTGACTTGGGTGCTCACACTCTGGGGCACACTGGCCTGGATGCTGGCGCCCCGGGGCAGACTTGCCTGGGTGCTGGCGCCCCGGGGCACACTGGCCAGTGTGTTGGCGCCCCGGGGGACCCTGGGCTGGGTGTTGACGCCCCGGGGCACACTGGCCAGGGTGCTCGCGCCCCGGGGCACACTGGCCTGGGTGTTGGCGCCCCAGAGCACACTGGCCTGGGTTCTGGCGCCCCGGGGCACACTGGCCTGGGTGCTGGCGCCTCGGGGCACACTGGCCAGGGTGCTGGCGCCCCGGGGCACACTGGCCTGGGTGGTGGCGCCCAGGGGCACACTGGCCTAGGTGCTGGCGCCTCGGGGCACACTGGCCTGGGTGCTGGCGCCCAGGGGCACACTGGCCTGGGTGGTGGCGCCCCGGGGTACACTGGCCTGGGTGCTGGCGCCCAGGGGCACACTGGCCTGGGTGCTGGCGCCCTGGGGCACACTGGCCTGGGTGCTGGCGCCCCGGTTCACACTGGCCTGGGTGGTGGCGCCCCGGGGCACACTGGCCTGGGTGCTGGCGCCTCGGGGCACACTGGCCAGGGTGCTGGCGCCCCGGGGCACAGTGGCCTGGGTGGTGGCGCCCAGGGGCACACTGGCCTAGGTGCTGGCGCCTCGGGGCACACTGGCCTGGGTGCTGGCGCCCAGGGGCACACTGGCCTGGGTGGTGGCGCCCCGGGGCACACTGGCCTGGGTGCATGGTGGCGCCCCGGGGCACACTGGCCTGGGTGCTGGCTCCCAGGGGCACACTGGCCTTGGTGGTAGCGCCCAGGGGCACACTGGCCTGGGTGCTGGCGCCCGGGGCACACTGGCCTGGGTGGTGGCGCCCGGGTCACACTGGCCTTGGTGCTGGCGCCCAGGGGCACACTGGCCTGGGTGCTGGCGCCCAGGGGCACACTGGCCTGGGTGTTGGCGCCCTGTGGCACACTGGTCTGGGTGCTGGCGCCTCGGGGCACGCTGGCCTGAGTTTAGGCGCCCCGATTCACACTGGCCTGGGTGCTGGCGCCCCGGGGTACACTGGCCTGGGTGCTGGCGCCCAGGGGCACACTGGCCTGGGTGCTGGCGCCCTGGGGCACACTGGCCTGGGTGCTGGCGCCCCGGTTCACACTGGCCTGGGTGGTGGCGCCCCGGGGCACACTGGCCTGGGTGCTGGCGCCTCGGGGCACACTGGCCAGGGTGCTGGCGCCCCGGGGCACACTGGCCTGGGTGGTGGCGCCCAGGGGCACACTGGCCTAGGTGCTGGCGCCTCGGGGCACACTGGCCTGGGTGCTGGCGCCCAGGGGCACACTGGCCTGGGTGGTGGCGCCCCGGGGCACATTGGCCTGGGTGGTGGCGCCCCGGGGCACACTGGCCTGGGTGCTGGCGTCTCGGGGAACACTGGCATGGGTGCTGGCGCCCCGGGGCACACTGGCCTGGGTGGTGGCGCCCCGGGGCACACTGGCCTGGGTGCATGGTGGTGCCCCGGGGCACACTGGCCTGGGTGCTGGCGCCTCGGGGCACACTGGCCTGGGTGGTGGCGCCCAGGGGCACACTGGCCTGGGAGCTGGCGCCCCGGGGCACACTGGCCTGGGTGCTGGCGCCCCGGGGCACACTGGCTTGGGTGGTGGCGCCCCAGGGCACACTGGCCTGGGTGCTGGCGCCCCGGGGCACACTGGCCTGGGTGGTGGCGCCCCGGGGCACACTGGCCTGGGTGCTGGCGCCCCAGGGCACACTGGCCTGGGTGGTGGCGCCCCGGGGCACACTGGCCTGGGTGGTGGCGCCCCGGGGTACACTGGCCTGGGTGCTGGCGCCCAGGGTCACTCTGGCCTGGGTGGTGTCGCCCCGGGGCACACTGGCCTGGGTGCTGGCGCCTCGGGGCACACTGGCCTGGGTGTTGGCGCCCCGGGGCACACTGGCCTGGGTGGTGGCGCCCAGGGGCACACTGGCCTGGGTGTTGGCTCCCCGGGGCACACTGGCCTGGGTGCTGGCGCCCCGGGGCACACTGGCCTGGCTGTTTGCGCCCCGGGGCACACTGGCCTGGCTGTTGGCGCCCCGGGGCACACTGGCCTGGGTGGTGGCGCCCAGGGGCACACTGGCCTGGGTGGTGGCGCCCCGGGGAACATTGGCCTGGGTGGTGTCGCCCCGGGGCACACTGGCCTGGGTGCTGGCGCCTCGGGGCACACTGGCCTGGGTGGTGGCGCCCCGGGGCACACTGGCCTGGGTGTTGGCGCCCCGGGGCTCACTGGCTTGGGTTGTGGCGCCCAGGGGCACACTGGCCTGGGTGGTGGCGCCCCGGGGTACACTGGCCTGGGTGCTGGCGCCCAGGGGCACACTGGCCTGGGTGCTGGCGCCCTGGGGCACACTGGCCTGGGTGCTGGCGCCCCGGTTCACACTGGCCTGGGTGGTGGCGCCCCGGGGCACACTGGCCTGGGTGCTGGCGCCTCGGGGCACACTGGCCAGGGTGCTGGCGCCCCGGGGCACAGTGGCCTGGGTGGTGGCGCCCAGGGGCACACTGGCCTAGGTGCTGGCGCCTCGGGGCACACTGGCCTGGGTGCTGGCGCCCAGGGGCACACTGGCCTGGGTGGTGGCGCCCCGGGGCACACTGGCCTGGGTGCATGGTGGCGCCCCGGGGCACACTGGCCTGGGTGCTGGCTCCCAGGGGCACACTGGCCTTGGTGGTAGCGCCCAGGGGCACACTGGCCTGGGTGCTGGCGCCCGGGGCACACTGGCCTGGGTGGTGGCGCCCGGGTCACACTGGCCTTGGTGCTGGCGCCCAGGGGCACACTGGCCTGGGTGCTGGCGCCCAGGGGCACACTGGCCTGGGTGTTGGCGCCCTGTGGCACACTGGTCTGGGTGCTGGCGCCTCGGGGCACGCTGGCCTGAGTTTAGGCGCCCCGATTCACACTGGCCTGGGTGCTGGCGCCCCGGGGTACACTGGCCTGGGTGCTGGCGCCCAGGGGCACACTGGCCTGGGTGCTGGCGCCCTGGGGCACACTGGCCTGGGTGCTGGCGCCCCGGTTCACACTGGCCTGGGTGGTGGCGCCCCGGGGCACACTGGCCTGGGTGCTGGCGCCTCGGGGCACACTGGCCAGGGTGCTGGCGCCCCGGGGCACACTGGCCTGGGTGGTGGCGCCCAGGGGCACACTGGCCTAGGTGCTGGCGCCTCGGGGCACACTGGCCTGGGTGCTGGCGCCCAGGGGCACACTGGCCTGGGTGGTGGCGCCCCGGGGCACATTGGCCTGGGTGGTGGCGCCCCGGGGCACACTGGCCTGGGTGCTGGCGTCTCGGGGAACACTGGCATGGGTGCTGGCGCCCCGGGGCACACTGGCCTGGGTGGTGGCGCCCCGGGGCACACTGGCCTGGGTGCATGGTGGTGCCCCGGGGCACACTGGCCTGGGTGCTGGCGCCTCGGGGCACACTGGCCTGGGTGGTGGCGCCCAGGGGCACACTGGCCTGGGAGCTGGCGCCCCGGGGCACACTGGCCTGGGTGCTGGCGCCCCGGGGCACACTGGCTTGGGTGGTGGCGCCCCAGGGCACACTGGCCTGGGTGCTGGCGCCCCGGGGCACACTGGCCTGGGTGGTGGCGCCCCGGGGCACACTGGCCTGGGTGCTGGCGCCCCAGGGCACACTGGCCTGGGTGCTGGCGCCCCGGGGCACACTGGCCTGGGTGGTGGCGCCCCGGGGCTCACTGGCCTGGGTGCTGGCGCCTCAGGGCACATTGGCCTGGGTGGTGGCGCCCAGGGGCACACTGGCCTGGGTACTGGCGCCCCGGGGAACATTGGCCTGGGTGGTGTCGCCCCGGGGCACACTGGCCTGGGTGCTGGCGCCTCGGGGCACACTGGCCTGGGTGCTGGCGCTCCAGGGCACACTGGCCTGGGTGCTGGCGTCCCGGGGCACACTGGCCTGGGTGCTGGCGCCTCGGGGAACACTGGCCTGGGTGCTGGCGCCCCGGGGCACAATGGCCTGGCTGTTCGCGCCCCGGGGCACACTGGCCTGGGTGGTGGCGCCCTGGGGCACACTGGCCTGGGTGGTGGCGGCCCGGGGCACACTGGCCAGGGTGGTGGCGCCCCGGGGCACACTGGCCTAGGTTGTGGCGCCCAGGGTCACACTGGCCTGGGTGGTGTCGCCCCGGGGCACACTGGCCTGGGTGGTGGCGCCCCGGGGCACACTGGCCTGGCTGTTGGCGCCCCGGGGCACACTGGCCTGGGTGCTGGCGCCCAGGGGCACACTGGCCTGGGTGATGGCGCCCCGGGGCACACTGGCCTGGCTATTGGCGCCCCGGGGCACACTGGCCTGGGTGGTGGCGCCCAGGGTCACACTGGCCTGGGTGGTGTCACCTCGGGGCACACTGGCCTGGGTGGTGGTGCCCCGGGGCACACTGGCCTGGGTGGTGGCGCTCCGGGGCACACTGGCCTGGGTGGTGGCGCCCCGGGGCACACTGGCCTGGGTGGTGGCGCCCTGGGGCACACTGGCCTAGGTGGCGGCGCCCCGGGGCACACTTGGCTGGGTGGTGGCGCTCCGGGGCTCACTGGCCTGGGTGGTGGCGCCCCGGGGCACACTGGCCTGGGTGCTGGCGCCCCGGGGCACACTGGCCTGGCTGTTTGCGCCCCGGGGCACACTGGCCTGGCTGTTGGCGCCCCGGGGCACACTGGCCTGGGTGGTGGCGCCCAGGGGCACATTGGCCTGGGTGGTGGCGCCCCGGGGCACACTGGCCTGGGTGGTGGCGCCCCGGGGCACACTGGCCTGGGTGGTGGCGCCCAGGGGCACACTGGCCTGGGTGCTGGCGCCCCGGGGCAAACTGGCCTGGGTGCTGGCGCCCCGGGGCACACTGACTGGGTGCTGGCGTCTCGGGGCACACTGGCCTGGGTGGTGGCACCCAGGGGCACACTGGCCTGGTTGCTGGGGCACAGTGGCCTGGGTGGTGATGCGCTGGGGCACACTGGCCTGGGTGCTGGCGCCCCGGGGCACACTGGCCTGGGTGCTGACGCCCCTGGGCACACTGGCCTGCGTGCTGCTGCCCCGGGGAACGCTGGTCTATGTGCTGGCGCCCCGGGGCACCCCAGGGCACCTGGGGTGCCTGGGCGCCTTGGTGCTGGCGCCCAGGGGCACACTGGCCTGGGTGCTGGAGCCCGGGGCACACTGGCCTGGGTGCTGGCGCCCCGGGGCACACTGTCCTGTGTGTTGGCGCCCCGGGGCACACTGGCCTGGGTGCTGGCGCCCAGGGGCACACTGGCCTGGGTGGTGGCACCCAGGGGCACACTGGCCTGGGTGGTGGCGCCCAGGGGCACACTGGCCTGGGTGGTGGCGCTCCAGGGCACACTGGCCTGGGTGCTGGCGCCCCGGGGCACACTGGCCTGGGTGGTGGCGCCCAGGGGCACACTGTCCTGGGTGCTGGCGCCCAGGGGCACACTGGCCTGGGTGGTGGCGCCCAGGGGCACACTGGCCTGGATGCTGGCGCTCCAGGGCACACTGGCCTGGGTGCTGGCGCTCCATTGCACACTGGCCTAGGTGCTGGCGTTCCTGGGCACACTGGCCTGGGTGCTGGCGCCTCGGGGCACACTGGCCTGGGTGGTGGCGCCCTGGGGCACACTGGCCTGGCTGTTGGCGCCCCGGGGCACACTGGCCTATGGTGGCTCCCCGGGGCACACTGGCCTGGGTGGTGGCGCCCCGGAGCACACTGGCCTGGGTAGTGGCGCCCCGGGGCACACTGGCCTAGGTGGTGGCGCCCAGGGTCACACTGGCCTGGGTGGTGTCGCCCCGGGGCACACTGGCCTGGCTGTTGGCGCCCCGGTGCACACTGGCCTGGGTGGTGGGGCCCGGGGCACACTGGCCTGGGTGGTGGCGCCCTGGGGCACACTGGCCTGGGTGGGTGCGCCCCGGGGCACACTGGCCTGGGTGTTGGCTCCCCGGGGCACACTGGCCTGGGTGGTGGCGCCCCGGGGCACACTGGCCTTGCTGTTGGCGCTACGGGGCACACTGGCCTGGGTGGTGGCGCACAGGGGCACACTGGCCTGGGTGGTGGCGCCCCGGGGCACACTGGCCTGGGTGGTGGCGCCCCGGGGTACACTGGCCTGGGTGCTGGCGCCCAGGGTCACTCTGGCCTGGGTGGTGTCGCCCCGGGGCACACTGGCCTGGGTGCTGGCGCCTCGGGGCACACTGGCCTGGGTGTTGGCGCCCCGGGGCACACTGGCCTGGGTGGTGGCGCCCAGGGGCACACTGGCCTGGGTGTTGGCTCCCCGGGGCACACTGGCCTGGGTGCTGGCGCCCCGGGGCACACTGGCCTGGCTGTTTGCGCCCCGGGGCACACTGGCCTGGCTGTTGGCGCCCCGGGGCACACTGGCCTGGGTGGTGGCGCCCAGGGGCACACTGGCCTGGGTGGTGGCGCCCCGGGGAACATTGGCCTGGGTGGTGTCGCCCCGGGGCACACTGGCCTGGGTGCTGGCGCCTCGGGGCACACTGGCCTGGGTGGTGGCGCCCCGGGGCACACTGGCCTGGGTGTTGGCGCCCCGGGGCTCACTGGCTTGGGTTGTGGCGCCCAGGGGCACACTGGCCTGGGTGGTGGCGCCCCGGGGCACACTGGCCTGGGTGGTGGCGCCCCGGGGCACACTGGCCTAGGTGGTGGAGCCCCGGGGCACACTTGGCTGGGTGGTGGCGCTCCGGGGCTCACTGGCCTGGGTGGTGGCGCCCCGGGGCACACTGGCCTAGGTGCTGGCGCCCCGGGGCACACTGGCCTGGCTGGCTGCGCCCCGGGGCACACTGACCTGGCTGTTGGCGCCCCGGGGCACACTGGCCTGGGTGGTGGCGCCCAGGGGCACACTGGCCTGGGTGGTGGCGCCCCGGGGCACACTGGCCTGGGTTGTGGCGCCCCGGGGCACACTGGCCTGGTTGGTGGCGCCCCGGGTCACACTGGCCTGGGTGGTGTCGCCCCGGGGCACACTGGCCTGGGTGCTGGCGCCTCGGGGCACACTGGCCTGGGTTTTGGCGCCCCAGGGCTCACTGGCTTGGGTTGTGGTGCCCAGGGGCACACTGGCCTGGGTGGTGGCGCACCGGGGCACACTGGCCTGGGTGCTGGCGCCCCGGGGCAAACTGGCCTGGGTGCTGGCGCCCCGGGGCACACTGACTGGGTGCTGGCGTCTCGGGACACACTGGCCTGGGTGGTGGCGCCCCGGGGCACACTGGCCTGGGTGGTGGCGCTCCGGGGCTCACTGGCCTGGGTGGTGGCGCCCCGGGGCACACTGGCCTGGGTGCTTGCGCCCCGGGGCACACTGGCCTGGCTGTTTGCGCCCCGGGGCACACTGGCCTGGCTGTTGGCGCCCCGGGGCACACTGGCCTGGGTGGTGGCCCCCAGGGGCACACTGGCCTGGGTGGTGGCGCCCCGGGGCACACTGGCCTGGGTGGTGGCGCCCCGGGGCACACTGGCCTGGGTGGTGGCGCCCAGGGGCACACTGGCCTGGGTGCTGGCGCCCCGGGGCAAACTGGCCTGGGTGCTGGCGCCCCGGGGCACACTGACTGGGTGCTGGCGTCTCGGGGCACACTGGCCTGGGTGGTGGCACCCAGGGGCACACTGGCCTGGGTGCTGGGGAACAGTGGCCTGGGTGGTGATGCGCTGGGGCACACTGGCCTGGGTGCTGGCGCCCCGGGGCACACTGGCCTGGGTGCTGGCGCCCCGGGGCACACTGGCCTGGGTGCTGACGCCCCTGGGTACACTGGCCTGCGTGCTGCTGCCCCGGGGAACGCTGGTCTATGTGCTGGCGCCCCGGGGCACACTGGCCTTGATGCTGGCGCCCAGGGGCACACTGGCCTGGGTGCTGGAGCCCGGGGCACACTGGCCTGGGTGCTGGCGCCCCGGGGCACCCTGTCCTGTGTGTTGGCGCCCCGGGGCACACTGGCCTGGGTGCTGGCGCCCAGGGGCACACTGGCCTGGGTGGTGGCGCCCAGGGGCACACTGGCCTGGGTGGTGGCGCCCAGGGGCACACTGGCCTGGGTGGTGGCGCTCCAGGGCACACTGGCCTGGGTGCTGGCGTCCCGGGGCACACTGGCCTGGGTGGTGGCGCCCAGGGGCACACTGTCCTGGGTGCTGGCGCCCAGGGGCACACTGGCCTGGGTGGTGGCGCCCAGGGGCACACTGGCCTGGGTGCTGGCGCTCCAGGGCACACTGGCCTGGGTGCTGGCGCTCCATTGCACACTGGCCTAGGTGCTGGCGTTCCTGGGCACACTGGCCTGGGTGCTGGCGCCTCGGGGCACACTGGCCTGGGTGGTGGCGCCCCGGGGCACACTGGCCTGGCTGTTGGCGCCCCGGGGCACACTGGCCTATGGTGGCTCCCCGGGGCACACTGGCCTGGGTGGTGGCGCCCGGGAGCACACTGGCCTGGGTGGTGGCGCCCCGGGGCACACTGGCCTAGGTGGTGGCGCCCAGGGTCACACTGGCCTGGGTGGTGTCGCCCCGGGGCACACTGGCCTGGCTGTTGGCGCCCCGGTGCACACTGGCCTGGGTGGTGGCGCCCCGGGGCACACTGGCCTGGGTGGTGGCGCCCCGGGGCACACTGGCCTGGGTGGTGGCGCCCCGGGGCACACTGGCCTTGCTGTTGGCGCTCCGGGGCACACTGGCCTGGGTGGTGGCGCCCCGGGGCACACTGGCCTTGCTGTTGGCGCTCCGGGGCACACTGGCCTGGGTGGTGGCGCACAGGGGCACACTGGCCTGGGTGGTGGCGCCCCGGGGCACACTGGCCTGGGTGGTGGCGCCCCCGGGGTACACTGGCCTGGGTGGTGGCGCCCCCGGGGTACACTGGCCTGGGTGGTGGCGCCCCGGGGTACACTGGCCTGGGTGGTGGCGCCCAGGGTCACTCTGGCCTGGGTGGTGTCGCCCCGGGGCACACTGGCCTGGGTGCTGGCGCCTCGGGGCACACTGGCCTGGGTGGTGGCGCCCCGGGGCACACTGGCCTGGGTGTTGGCGCCCCGGGGCACACTGGCCTGGGTGGTGGCGCCCCGGGGCACACTGGCCTGGGTGGTGGCGCCCCGGGGCACACTGGCCTGGGTGGTGGCGCCCCGGGGCACACTGGCCTTGCTGTTGGCGCTCCGGGGCACACTGGCCTGGGTGGTGGCGCCCCGGGGCACACTGGCCTTGCTGTTGGCGCTCCGGGGCACACTGGCCTGGGTGGTGGCGCACAGGGGCACACTGGCCTGGGTGGTGGCGCCCCGGGGCACACTGGCCTAGGTGGTGGCGCCCCGGGGTACACTGGCCTGGGTGGTGGCGCCCAGGGTCACTCTGGCCTGGGTGGTGTCGCCCCGGGGCACACTGGCCTGGGTGCTGGCGCCTCGGGGCACACTGGCCTGGGTGGTGGCGCCCCGGGGCACACTGGCCTGGGTGTTGGCGCCCCGGGGCACACTGGCCTGGGTGGTGGCGCCCAGGGGCACACTGGCCTGGGTGCTGGCGCCCCGGGGCACACTGGCCTGGCTGTTTGCGCCCCGGGGCACACTGGCCTGGCTGTTGGCGCCCCGGGGCACACTGGCCTGGGTGGTGGCGCCCAGGGGCACACTGGCCTGGGTGGTGGCGCCCCGGGGAACATTGGCCTGGGTGGTGTCGCCCCGGGGCACACTGGCCAAGGTGCTGGCGCCTCGGGGCACACTGGCCTGGGTGGTGGCGCCCCGGGGCACACTGGCCTGGGTGTTGGCGCCCCGGGGCTCACTGGCTTGGGTTGTGGCGCCCAGGGGCACGCTGGCCTGGGTGCTGGCGCCCCGGGGCTCACTGGCTTGGGTTGTGGCGCCCAGGGGCACACTGGCCTGGGTGGTGGCGCCCCGGGGCACACTGGCCTGGGTGCTGGCACCCAGGGGCACACTGGCCTGGGTGCTGGGGCACATTGGCCTGTGTGGTGATGCGCTGGGGCACACTGGCCTGGGTGGTGGCGCCCCGGGGCACACTGGCCTGGGTGTTGGCGCCCCGGGGCTCACTGGCTTGGGTTGTGGCGCCCAGGGGCACACTGGCCTGGGTGGTGGCGCCCCGGGGCACACTGGCCTGGGTGTTGGCGCCCCGGGGCTCACTGGCTTGGGTTGTGGCGCCCAGGGGCACACTGGCCTGGGTGGTGGCGCCCCGGGGCACACTGGCCTGGGTGCTGGCACCCAGGGGCACACTGGCCTGGGTGCTGGTGCACAGTGGCCTGTGTGGTGATGCGCTGGGGCACACTGGCCTGGGTGGTGGCGCCCCGGGGCACACTGGCCTGGGTGCTGGCGCCCCGGGGCACACTGGCCTTGGTGCTGGCGCCCAGGGGCACACTGGCCTGGGTGCTGGCGCCCGGGGCACACTGGCCTGGGTGCTGGCGCCCCGGGGCACACTGTCCTGTGTGTTGGCGCCCCGGGGCACACTGGCCTGGGTGCTGGCGCCCAGGGGCACACTGGCCTGGGTGGTGGCGCCCAGGGGCACACTGGCCTGGGTGCTGACGCCCCGGGGCACACTGGCCTTACTGTTGGCGCTCCGGGGCACACTGGCCTGGGTGGTGGCGCACAGGGGCACACTGGCCTGG
Source organism: Procambarus clarkii (assembly GCF_040958095.1). Lineage (NCBI taxonomy): Eukaryota > Metazoa > Arthropoda > Malacostraca > Decapoda > Cambaridae > Procambarus > Procambarus clarkii. Next base: position 23,152,983 of record NC_091156.1, read on the forward strand.
GTGGTGGCGCCCCGGGGCACACTGGCCTGGGTGGTGGCGCCCCGGGGTACACTGGCCTGGGTGGTGGCGCCCAGGGTCACTCTGGCCTGGGTGGTGTCGCCCCGGGGCACACTGGCCTGGGTGCTGGCGCCTCGGGGCACACTGGCCTGGGTGCTGGCGCCCCGGGGCACACTGGCCTGGGTGTTGGCGCCCCGGGGCACACTGGCCTGGGTGGTGGCGCCCAGGGGCACACTGGCCTGGGTGTTGGCTCCCCGGGGCACACTGGCCTGGGTGCTGGCGCCCCGGGGCACACTGGCCTGGCTGTTTGCGCCCCGGGGCACACTGGCCTGGCTGTTGGCGCCCCGGGGCACACTGGCCTGGGTGGTGGCGCCCAGGGGCACACTGGCCTGGGTGGTGGCGCCCCGGGGAACATTGGCCTGGATGGTGTCGACCCGGGGCACACTGGCCTGGGTGCTGGCGCCTCGGGGCACACTGGCCTGGGTGGTGGCGCCCCGGGGCACACTGGCCTGGGTGTTGGCGCCCCGGGGCTCACTGGCTTGGGTTGTGGCGCCCAGGGGCACACTGGCCTGGGTGGTGGCGCCCCGGGGCACACTGGCCTGGGTGGTGGCGCCCTGGGGCACACTGGCCTAGGTGGTGGCGCCCCGGGGCACACTTGGCTGGGTGGTGGCGCTCCGGGGCTCACTGGCCTGGGTGGTGGCGCCCCGGGGCACACTGGCCTAGGTGCTGGCGCCCCGGGGCACACTGGCCTGGCTGGCTGCGCCCCGGGGCACACTGACCTGGCTGTTGGCGCCCCGGGGCACACTGGCCTGGGTGGTGGCGCCCAGGGGCACACTGGCCTGGGTGGTGTCGCCCCGGGGCACACTGGCCTGGGTGCTGGCGCCTCGGGGCACACTGGCCTGGGTGTTGGCGCCCCAGGGCTCACTGGCTTGGGTTGTGGTGCCCAGGGGCACACTGGCCTGGGTGGTGGCGCACCGGGGCACACTGGCCTGGGTGCTGGCGCCCCGGGGCAAACTGGCCTGGGTGCTGGCGCCCCGGGGCACACTGACTGGGTGCTGGCGTCTCGGGACACACTGGCCTGGGTGGTGGCGCCCCGGGGCACACTGGCCTGGGTGGTGGTGCTCCGGGGCTCACTGGCCTGGGTGGTGGCGCCCCGGGGCACACTGGCCTGGGTGCTGGCGCCCCGGGGCACACTGGCCTGGCTGTTTGCGCCCCGGGGCACACTGGCCTGGCTGTTGGCGCCCCGGGGCACACTGGCCTGGGTGGTGGCGCCCAGGGGCACACTGGCCTGGGTGGTGGCGCCCCGGGGCACACTGGCCTGGGTGGTGGCGCCCCGGGGCACACTGGCCTGGGTGGTGGCGCCCAGGGGCACACTGGCCTGGGTGCTGGCGCCCCGGGGCAAACTGGCCTGGGTGCTGGCGCCCCGGGGCACACTGACTGGGTTCCTGGCGTCTCGGGGCACACTGGCCTGGGTGGTGGCACCCAGGGGCACACTGGCCTGGGTGCTGGGGCACAGTGGCCTGGGTGGTGATGCGCTGGGGCACACTGGCCTGGGTGCTGGCGCCCCGGGGCACACTGGCCTGGGTGCTGGCGCCCCGGGGCACACTGGCCTGGGTGCTGACGCCCCTGGGCACACTGGCCTGCGTGCTGCTGCCCCGGGGAACGCTGGTCTATGTGCTGGCGCCCCGGGGCACACTGGCCTTGATGCTGGCGCCCAGGGGCACACTGGCCTGGGTGCTGGAGCCCGGGGCACACTGGCCTGGGTGCTGGCGCCCCGGGGCACACTGTCCTGTGTGTTGGCGCCCCGGGGCACACTGGCCTGGGTGCTGGCGCCCAGGGGCACACTGGCCTGGGTGGTGGCGCCCAGGGGCACACTGGCCTGGGTGGTGGCGCCCAGGGGCACACTGGCCTGGGTGGTGGCGCTCCAGGGCACACTGGCCTGGGTGCTGGCGTCCCGGGGCACACTGGCCTGGGTGGTGGCGCCCAGGGGCACACTGTCCTGGGTGCTGGCGCCCAGGGGCACACTGGCCTGGGTGGTGGCGCCCAGGGGCACACTGGCCTGGGTGCTGGCGCTCCAGGGCACACTGGCCTGGGTGCTGGCGCTCCATTGCACACTGGCCTAGGTGCTGGCGTTCCTGGGCACACTGGCCTGGGTGCTGGCGCCTCGGGGCACACTGGCCTGGGTGGTTGCGCCCCGGGGCACACTGGCCTGGCTGTTGGCGCCCCGGGGCACACTGGCCTATGGTGGCTCCCCGGGGCACACTGGCCTGGGTGGTGGCGCCCGGGAGCACACTGGCCTGGGTGGTGGCGCCCCGGGGCACACTGGCCTAGGTGGTGGCGCCCAGGGTCACACTGGCCTGGGTGGTGTCGCCCCGGGGCACACTGGCCTGGCTGTTGGCGCCCCGGTGCACACTGGCCTGGGTGGTGGCGCCCCGGGGCACACTGGCCTGGGTGGTGGCGCCCCGGGGCACACTGGCCTGGGTGGTGGGGCCCCAGGGCACACTGGCCTTGCTGTTGGCGCTCCGGGGCACACTGGCCTGGGTGGTGGCGCCCCGGGGCACACTGGCCTTGCTGTTGGCGCTCCGGGGCACACTGGCCTGGGTGGTGGCGCACAGGGGCACACTGGCCTGGGTGGTGGCGCCCCGGGGCACACTGGCCTGGGTGGTGGCGCCCCGGGGTACACTGGCCTGGGTGGTGGCGCCCAGGGTCACTCTGGCCTGGGTGGTGTCGCCCCGGGGCACACTGGCCTGGGTGCTGGCGCCCAGGGGCACACTGGCCTGGGTGGTGGCGCCCAGGGGCACACTGGCCTGGGTGCTGGCGCCCCGGGGCACACTGGCCTTACTGTTGGCGCTCCGGGGCACACTGGCCTGGGTGGTGGCGCACAGGGGCACACTGGCCTGGGTGGTGGCGCCCCGGGGCACACTGGCCTGGGTGGTGGCGCCCCGGGGTACACTGGCCTGGGTGGTGGCGCCCCGGGGCACACTGGCCTGGGTGCTGGCGCCCCGGGGCACACTGGCCTGGCTGTTTGCGCCCCGGGGCACACTGGCCTGGCTGTTGGCGCCCCGGGGCACACTGGCCTGGGTGGTGGCGCCCAGGGGCACACTGGCCTGGGTGGTGGCGCCCCGGGGAACATTGGCCTGGGTGGTGTCGACCCGGGGCACACTGGCCTGGCTGTTTACGCCCCGGGGCACACTGGCCTGGCTGTTGGCGCCCCGGGGCACACTGGCCTGGGTGGTGGCGCCCAGGGGCACACTGGCCTGGGTGGTGGCGCCCCGGGGCACACTGGCCTGGGTGGTGGCGCTCCGGGGCACACTGGCCTGGGTGGTGGCGCCCAGGGGCAAACTGGCCTGGGTGCTGGCGCCCCGGGGCACACTGACTGGGTGCTGGCGTCTCGGGGCACACTGGCCTGGGTGGTGGCACCCAGGGGCACACTGGCCTGGGTGCTGGGGCACAGTGGCCTGGGTGGTGATGCGCTGGGGCACACTTGCCTGGGTGCTGGCGCCCCGGGGCACACTGGCCTGGGTGCTGGCGCCCCGGGGCACACTGGCCTGGGTGCTGACGCCCCTGGGCACACTGGCCTGCGTGCTGCTGCCCCGGGGAACGCTGGTCTATGTGCTGGCGCCCCGGGGCACACTGGCCTTGATGCTGGCGCCCAGGGGCACACTGGCCTGGGTGCTGGAGCCCGGGGCACACTGGTCTGGGTGCTGGCGCCCCGGGGCACACTGTCCTGTGTGTTGGCGCCCCGGGGCACACTGGCCTGGGTGCTGGCGCCCAGGGGCACACTGGCCTGGGTGGTGGCGCCCAGGGGCACACTGGCCTGGGTGGTGGCGCCCAGGGGCACACTGGCCTGGGTGGTGGCGCTCCAGGGCACACTGGCCTGGGTGCTGGCGTCCCGGGGCACACTGGCCTGGGTGGTGGCGCCCAGGGGCACACTGTCCTGGGTGCTGGCGCCCAGGGGCACACTGGCCTGGGTGGTGGCGCCCAGGGGCACACTGGCCTGGGTGCTGGCGCTCCAGGGCACACTGGCCTGGGTGCTGGCGCTCCATTGCACACTGGCCTAGGTGGTGGCGTTCCTGGGCACACTGGCCTGGGTGCTGGCGCCTCGGGGCACACTGGCCTGGGTGGTGGCGCCCCGGGGCACACTGGCCTGGCTGTTGGCGCCCCGGGGCACACTGGCCTATAGTGGCTCCCCGGGGCACACTGGCCTGGGTGGTGGCGCCCGGGAGCACACTGGCCTGGGTGGTGGCGCCCCGGGGCACACTGGCCTAGGTGGTGGCGCCCCGGGGCACACTGGCCTGGGTGCTGGCGCCCCGGGGCACACTGGCCTGGGTGGTGTCGCCCCGGGGCACACTGGCCTGGCTGTTGGCGCCCCGGTGCACACTGGCCTGGGTGGTGGCGCCCCGGGGCACACTGGCCTGGGTGGTGGCGCCCCGGGGCACACTGGCCTGGGTGGTGGCGCCCCGGGGCACACTGGCCTTGCTGTTGGCGCTCCGGGGCACACTGGCCTGGGTGGTGGCGCCCCGGGGCACACTGGCCTTGCTGTTGGCGCTCCGGGGCACACTGGCCTGGGTGGTGGCGCACAGGGGCACACTGGCCTGGGTGGTGGCGCCCCGGGGCACACTGGCCTGGGTGGTGGCGCCCCGGGGTACACTGGCCTGGGTGGTGGCGCCCAGGGTCACTCTGGCCTGGGTGGTGTCGCCCCGGGGCACACTGGCCTGGGTGCTGGCGCCTCGGGGCACACTGGCCTGGGTGGTGGCGCCCCGGGGCACACTGGCCTGGGTGTTGGCGCCCCGGGGCACACTGGCCTGGGTGGTGGCGCCCCGGGGCACACTGGCCTGGGTGGTGGCGCCCCGGGGCACACTGGCCTGGGTGGTGGCGCCCCGGGGCACACTGGCCTTGCTGTTGGCGCTCCGGGGCACACTGGCCTGGGTGGTGGCGCCCCGGGGCACACTGGCCTTGCTGTTGGCGCTCCGGGGCACACTGGCCTGGGTGGTGGCGCACAGGGGCACACTGGCCTGGGTGGTGGCGCCCCGGGGCACACTGGCCTGGGTGTTGGCGCCCCGGGGCACACTGGCCTGGGTGGTGGCGCCCAGGGGCACACTGGCCTGGGTGCTGGCGCCCCGGGGCACACTGGCCTGGCTGTTTGCGCCCCGGGGCACACTGGCCTGGCTGTTGGCGCCCCGGGGCACACTGGCCTGGGTGGTGGCGCCCAGGGGCACACTGGCCTGGGTGGTGGCGCCCCGGGGAACATTGGCCTGGGTGGTGTCGCCCCGGGGCACACTGGCCTGGGTGCTGGCGCCTCGGGGCACACTGGCCTGGGTGGTGGCGCCCCGGGGCACACTGGCCTGGGTGTTGGCGCCCCGGGGCTCACTGGCTTGGGTTGTGGCGCCCAGGGGCACACTGGCCTGGGTGCTGGCGCCCCGGGGCTCACTGGCTTGGGTTGTGGCGCCCAGGGGCACACTGGCCTGGGTGGTGGCGCCCCGGGGCACACTGGCCTGGGTGCTGGCACCCAGGGGCACACTGGCCTGGGTGCTGGGGCACAGTGGCCTGTGTGGTGATGCGCTGGGGCACACTGGCCTGGGTGGTGGCGCCCCGGGGCACACTGGCCTGGGTGTTGGCGCCCCGGGGCTCACTGGCTTGGGTTGTGGCGCCCAGGGGCACACTGGCCTGGGTGGTGGCGCCCCGGGGCACACTGGCCTGGGTGTTGGCGCCCCGGGGCTCACTGGCTTGGGTTGTGGCGCCCAGGGGCACACTGGCCTGGGTGGTGGCGCCCCGGGGCACACTGGCCTGGGTGCTGGCACCCAGGGGCACACTGGCCTGGGTGCTGGGGCACAGTGGCCTGTGTGGTGATGCGCTGGGGCACACTGGCCTGGGTGGTGGCGCCCCGGGGCACACTGGCCTGGGTGCTGGCGCCCCGGGGCACACTGGCCTTGGTGCTGGCGCCCAGGGGCACACTGGCCTGGGTGCTGGCGCCCGGGGCACACTGGCCTGGGTGCTGGCGCCCCGGGGCACACTGTCCTGTGTGTTGGCGCCCCGGGGCACACTGGCCTGGGTGCTGGCGCCCAGGGGCACACTGGCCTGGGTGGTGGCGCCCAGGGGCACACTGGCCTGGGTGCTGGCGCCCAGGGGCACACTGGCCTGGGTGGTGGCGCCCAGGGGCACACTGGCCTGGGTGGTGGCGCTCCAGGGCACACTGGCCTGGGTGCTGGCGTCCCGGGGCACACTGGCCTGGGTGGTGGCGCCCAGGGGCACACTGTCCTGGGTGCTGGCGCCCAGGGGCACACTGGCCTGGGTGGTGGCGCCCAGGGGCACACTGGCCTGGTTGCTGGCGCTCCAGGGCACACTGGCCTGGGCGCTGGCGCTCCAGGGCACACTGGCCTGGGTGCTGGCGTCCCTGGGCACACTGGCCTGGGTGCTGGCGCCTCGGGGCACACTGGCCTGGCTGTTGGCGCCCCGGGGCACACTGGCCTGGGTGGTGGCTCCCCGGGGCACACTGGCCTGGGTGGTGGCGCCCCGGAGCACACTGGCCTGGGTTTTGGCGCCCCGGGGCACACTGGCCTGGTTGGTGGCGCCCAGGGTCACACTGGCCTGGGTGGTGTCGCCCCGGGGCACACTGGCCTGGCTGTTGGCGCCCCGGTGCACACTGGCCTGGGTGGTGGCGCCCCGGGGCACACTGGCCTGGGTGGTGGCGCCCCGGGGCACACTGGCCTGGGTGGTGGCGCCCCGGGGCACACTCGCCTTGCTGTTGGCGCTCCTGGGCACACTGGCCTGGGTGGTGGCGCCCCGGGGCACACTGGCCTTGCTGTTGGCGCTCCGGGGCACACTGGCCTGGGTGGTGGCGCCCAGGGGCACACTGGCCTGGGTGGTGGCGCCCCGGGGCACTCAAGCCTGGGTGGTGGCGCCCCGGGGTACACTGGCCTGGGTGGTGGCGCCCAGGGTCACTCTGGCCTGGGTGGTGTCGCCCCGGGGCACACTGGCCTGGGTGCTGGCGCCCCCGGGCACACTGGCCTGGGTGCTGGCGCCCCGGGGCACACTGGCCTGGGTGGTGGCGCCCCGGGGCACACTGGCCTGGGTGTTGGCGCCCCGGGGCACACTGGCCTGGGTTGTGGCGCCCAGGGGCACACTGGCCTGGGTGTTGGCGCCCCGGGGCACACTGGCCTGGGTGCTGGCGCCCCGAGGCAAACTGGCCTGGGTGCTGGCGCCCTGGGGCACACAGACTGGGTGCTGGCGCCCCGGGGCACACTGGCCTGGGTGGTGGCGCCCAGGGGCACACTGGCCTGGGTGTTGGCGCCCCGGGGCACACTGACTGGGTGCTGGCGCCCCGGGGCACACTGGCCTGGGTGTTGGCGCCACGGGGCACACTGGCCTGGGTGGTGGCGCCCAGGGGCACACTGGCCTGGGTGGGGGCGCCCTGGGGCACACTGGCCAGGGTGCTGGCGCCCCGGGGCAAACTGGCCTGGGTGCTGGCGCCTTGGGGCACACTGACTGGGTGCTGGCGCCCCGGGGCACACTGGCCTGGGTGGTGGCGCCCAGGGGCACACTGGCCTGGGTGTTGGCGCCCCGGGGCACACTGGCCTGGGTGCTGGCGCCCCGGGGCACACTGGCCTGGGTGTTGGCGCCCCGGGGCACACTGGCCTGGGTGCTGGGAAACAGTGGCCTGGGTGGTGATGCGCCGGGGCACACTGGCCTGGGTGGTGGCGCCCCGGGGCACACTGGCCTGGGTGCTGACGCCCCTGGGCACACTGGCCTGCGTGCTGCTGCCCCGGAGAACGCTGGTCTATGTGCTGGCGCCCCGGGGCACACTGGCCTTGGTGCTGGCGCCCCGGGGCACACTGGCCTGGGTGCTGGCGCCCGGGGCACACTGGCCTGGGTGCTGGCGCCCCGGGGCACACTGTCCTTTGTGTTGGCGCCCCGGGGCACACTGGCCTGGGTGCTGGCGCCCAGGGGCACACTGGCCTGGGTGGTGGCGCCCAGGGGCACACTGGCCTGGGTGCTGGCGCCCAGGGGCACACTGGCCTGGGTGGTGGCGCCCAGGGGCACACTGGCCTGGGTGGTGGCGCTCCAGGGCACACTGGCCTGGGTGCTGGCGTCCCGGGGCACACTGGCATGGGTGGTGGCGCCCAGGGGCACACTGTCCTGGGTGCTGGCGCCCAGGGGCACACTGGCCTGGGTGGTGGCGCCCAGGGGCACACTGGCCTGGGTGCTGACGCTCCAGGGCACACTGGCCTGGGTGCTGGCGCTCCAGGGCACACTGGCCTGGGTGCTGGCGTCCCTGGGCACACTGGCCTGGGTGCTGGCGCCCGGGGGCACACTGGCCTGGGTGGTGGAGCCCCGGGGCACACTGGCCTGGGTGGTGGTGCCCCGGAGCACACTGGCCTTGCTGTTGGCGCTCCGGGGCACACTGGCCTGGGTGGTGGCACCCCGGGGCACACTGGCCTTGCTGTAGGCGCTCCGGGGCACACTGACTGGGTGCTGGCGCCCCGGGGCACACTGGCCTGGGTGCTGGCGCCCAGAGGCGCACTGGCCTGGGTGTTGGCGCCCCGGGGCACACTGACTGGGTGCTGGCGCCCCGGGGCACACTGGCCTGGGTGGTGGCGCCCCGGGGCACACTGGCCTGGGTGGTGGCGCCCAGGGGCACACTGGCCTGGGTGTTGGCGCCCTGGGGCACACTGGCCAGGGTGCTGGCGCCCCGGGGCAAACTGGCCTGGGTGCTGGCGCCCTGGGGCACAATGACTGGGTGCTGGCGCCCCGGGGCACACTGGCCTGGGTGGTGGCGCCCAGGGGCAAACTGGCCTGGGTGTTGGCGCCCCGGGGCACACTGGCCTGGGTGCTGGCGCCTCGGGGCACACTGGCCAGGGTGTTGGCGCCCCGGGGCACACTGACTGGGTGCTGGCGACTCGGGGCACACTGGCCTGGGAGCTGGAACACAGTGGCCTGGGTGGTGATGCGCCGGGGCACACTGGACTGGGTGGTGGTGCCCCGGGGCACACTGGCCTGGGTGCTGACGCCCCTGGGCACACTGGCCTGCGTGCTGCTGCCCCGGGGAACGCTGGTCTATGTGCTGGCGCCCTGGGGCACACTGGCCTGGGTGGTGGCGCCCAGGGTCACTCTGGCCTGGGTGGTGTCGCCCCGGGGCACACTGGCCTGGGTGCTGGCGCCTCGGGGCACACTGGCCTGGGTGGTGGCGCCCCGGGGCACACTGGCCTGGGTGTTGGCGCCCCGGGGCACACTGGCCTGGGTGGTGGCGCCCAGGGGCACACTGGCCTGGGTGTTGGCGCCCCGGGGCACACTGGCCTGGGTGCTGGCGCCCCGGGGCACACTGGCCTGGCTGTTTGCGCCCCGGGGCACACTAGCCTGGCTGTTGGCGCCCCGGGGCACACTGGCCTGGGTGGTGGCGCCCAGGGTCACTCTGGCCTGGGTGGTGTCGCCCCGGGGCACACTGACTGGGTGCTGGCGCCCCGGGGCACACTGGCCTGGGTGTTGGCGCCCCGGGGCACACTGGCCTGGGTGGTGGCGCCCAGGGGCACACTGGCCTGGGTGTTGGCGCCCCGGGGCACACTGGCCAGGGTGCTGGCGCCCCGGGGCAAACTGGCCTGGGTGCTGGCGCCCTGGGGCACACTGACTGGGTGCTGGCGCCCCGGGGCACACTGGCCTGGGTGGTGGCGCCCAGGGGCACACTGGCCTGAGTGTTGGCGCCCCGGGGCACACTGGCCTGGGTGCTGGCGCCCCGGGGCTCACTGGCTTGGGTTGTGGCGCCCAGGGGCACACTGGCCTGGGTGGTGGGGCCCCGTGGCACACTGGCCTGGATGCTGGCACCCAGGGGCACACTGGCCTGGGTGCTGGGGCACAGTGGCCTGTGTGGTGATGCGCTGGGGCACACTGGCCTGGGTGGTGGCGCCCCGGGGCACACTGGCCTGGGTGTTGGCGCCCCGGGGCTCACTGGCTTGGGTTGTGGCGCCCAGGGGCACACTGGCCTGGGTGGTGGCGCCCCGGGGCACACTGGCCTGGGTGTTGGCGCCACGGGGCACACTGGCCTGGGTGGTGGCGCCCAGGGGCACACTGGCCTGGGTGGGGGCGCCCTGGGGCACACTGGCCAGGGTGCTGGCGCCCCGGGGCAAACTGGCCTGGGTGCTGGCGCTTTGGGGCACACTGACTGGGTGCTGGCGCCCCGGGGCACACTGGCCTGGGTGGTGGCGCCCAGGGGCACACTGGCCTGGGTGTTGGCGCCCCGGGGCACACTGGCCTGGGTGCTGGCGCCCCGGGGCACACTGGCCTGGGTGTTGGCGCCCCGGGGCACACTGGCCTGGGTGCTGGGAAACAGTGGCCTGGGTGGTGATGCGCCGGGGCACACTGGCCTGGGTGGTGGCGCCCCGGGGCACACTGGCCTGGGTGCTGGCGCCCCGGGGCACACTGGCCTGGGTGTTGGCGCCCCGGGGCACACTGGCCTGGGTGCTGGGAAACAGTGGCCTGTGTGGTGATGCGCTGGGGCACACTGGCCTGGGTGGTGGCGCGCCGGGGCACACTGGCCTGGGTGTTGGCGCCCCGGGGCTCACTGGCTTGGGTTGTGGCGCCCAGGGGCACACTGGCCTGGGTGGTGGCGCCCCGGGGCACACTGGCCTGGGTGTTGGCGCCCCGGGGCTCACTGGCCTGGGTGCTGGCGCCCAGGGGCACACTGGCCTGGGTGGTGGCGCCCCGGGGCACACTGGCCTGGGTGCTGGCACCCAGGGGCACACTGGCCTGGGTGCTGGGGCACAGTGGCCTGTGTGGTGATGCGCTGAGGCACACTGGCCTGGGTGGTGGCGCCCCGGGGCACACTGGCTTGGGTGCTGGCGCCCCGGGGCACACTGGCCTGGGTGCTGACGCCCCTGGGCACACTGGCCTGCGTGCTGCTGCCCCGGGGAACGCTGGTCTGTGTGCTGGCGCCCCGGGGCACACTGGCCTTGGTGCTGGCGCCCAGGGGCACGCTGGCCTGGGTGCTGGCGCCCGGGGCACACTGGCCTGGGTGCTGGCGCCCCGGGGCACACTGTCCTGTGTGTTGGCGCCCCGGGGCACACTGGCCAGGGTGCTGGCGCCCAGGGGCACACTGGCCTGGGTGGTGGCGCCCAGGGGCACACTGGCCTGGGTGGTGGCGCTCCAGGGCACACTGGCCTGGGTGCTGGCGTCCCGGGGCACACTGGCCTGGGTGGTGGCGCCCAGGGGCACACTGTCCTGGGTGCTGGCGCCCAGGGGCACACTGGCCTGGGTGGTGGCGCCCAGGGGCACACTGGCCTGATTGCTGGCGCTCCAGGGCACACTGGCCTGGGTGCTGGCGCTCCAGGGCACACTGGCCTGGGTGCTGGTGTCCCTGGGCACACTGGCCTGGGTGCTGGCGCCTCGGGGCACACTGGCCTGGGTGGTGGCGCCCCGGGGCACACTGGCGTGGCTGTTGGCGCCCCGGGGCACACTGGCCTGGGTGGTGGCTCCCCGGGGCACACTGGCCTGGGTGGTGGCGCCCCGGAGCACACTGGCCTGGGTTTTGGCGCCCGGGGCACACTGGCCTGGTTGGTGGCGCCCAGGGTCACACTGGCCTGGGTGGTGTCGCCCCGGGGCACACTGGCCTGGCTGTTGGCGCCCCGGTGCACACTAGCCTGGGTGGTGGCGCCCCGGGGCACACTGGCCTGGGTGGTGGCGCCCCGGGGCACACTGGCCTGGGTGGTGGCGCCCCGGGGCACACTCGCTTTGCTGTTGGCGCTCCGGGGCACACTGGCCTGGGTGGTGGCGCCCCGGGGCACACTGGCCTGAGTGGTGGCGCCCCGGGTCACTCTGGCCTAGGTGGTGTCGCCCCGGGGCACACTGGCCTGGGTGCTGGCGCCCCCGGGCACACTGGCCTGGGTGCTGGCGCCCCGGGGCACACTGGCCTGGGTGGTGGCGCCCCGGGGCACACTGGCCTGGGTGTTGGCGCCCCGGGGCACACTGGCCTGGGTGGTGGCGCCCAGGGGCACACTGGCCTGGGTGTTGGCGCCCCGGGGCACACTGGCCTGGGTGCTGGCGCCCCGGGGCAAACTGGCCTGGGTGCTGGCGCCCTGGGGCACACAGACTGGGTGCTGGCGCCCCGGGGCACACTGGCCTGGGTGGTGGCGCCCAGGGGCACACTGGCCTGGGTGTTGGCGCCCCGGGGCACACTGACTGGGTGCTGGCGCCCCGGGGCACACTGGCCTGGGTGTTGGCGCCACGGGGCACACTGGCCTGGGTGGTGGCGCCCAGGGGCACACTGGCCTGGGTGGGGGCGCCCTGGGGCATACTGGCCAGGGTGCTGGCGCCCCGGGGCAAACTGGCCTGGGTGCTGGCGCCTTGGGGCACACTGACTGGGTGCTGGCGCCCCGGGGCACACTGGCCTGGGTGGTGGCGCCCAGGGGCACACTGGCCTGGGTGTTGGCGCCCCGGGGCACACTGGCCTGGGTGCTGGCGCCCCGGGGCACACTGGCCTGGGTGTTGGCGCCCCGGGGCACACTGACTGGGTGCTGGCGTCTCGGGGCACACTGGCCTGGGTGCTGGGACACAGTGGCCTGGGTGGTGATGCGCCGGGGCACACTGGCCTGGGTGGTGGCGCCCCGGGGCACACTGGCCTGGGTGCTGACGCCCCTGGGCACACTGGCCTGCGTGCTGCTGCCCCGGAGAACGCTGGTCTATGTGCTGGCGCCCCGGGGCACACTGGCCTTGGTGCTGGCGCCCAGGGGCACACTGGCCTGGGTGCTGGCGCCCGGGGCACACTGGCCTGGGTGCTGGCGCCCCGGGGCACACTGTCCTGTGTGTTGGCGCCCCGGGGCACACTGGCCTGGGTGCTGGCGCCCAGGGGCACACTGGCCTGGGTGCTGGCGCCCAGGGGTACACTGGCCTGGGTGCTGGCGCCCAGGGGCACACTGGCCTGGGTGGTGGCGCCCAGGGGCACACTGGCCTGGGTGGTGGCGCTCCAGGGCACACTGGCCTGGGTGCTGGCGTCCCGGGGCACACTGGCCTGGGTGGTGGCGCCCAGGGGCACACTGTCCTGGGTGCTGGCGCCCAGGGGCACACTGGCCTGGGTGGTGGCGCCCAGGGGCACACTGGCCTCTGTGCTGGCGCTCCAGGGCACACTGGCCTGGGTGCTGGCGCTCCAGGGCACACTGGCCTGAGTGCTGGCGTCCCTGGGCACACTGGCCTGGGTGCTGGCGCCCGGGGGCACACTGGCCTGGGTGGTGGAGCCCCGGGGCACACTGGCCTGGGTGGTGGTGCCCCGGGGCACACTGGCCTTGCTGTTGGCGCTCCGGCGCACACTGGCCTGGGTGGTGGCGCCCCGGGGCACACTGGCCTTGCTGTAGGCGCTCCGGGGCACACTGACTGGGTGCTGGCGCCCCGGGGCACACTGGCCTGGGTGGTGGCGCCCAGGGGCACACTGGCCTGGGTGTTGGCGCCCCGGGGCACACTGACTGGGTGCTGGCGCCCCGGGGCACACTGGCCTGGGTGGTGGCGCCCCGGGGCACACTGGCCTGGGTGGTGGCGCCCTGGGGCACACTGACTGGGTGCTGGCGCCCCGGGGCACACTGGCCTGGGTGGTGCCGCCCAGGGGCAAACTGGCCTGGGTGGTGGCGCCCCGGGGCACACTGGCCTGGGTGCTGGCGCCCCGGGGCAAACTGGCCTGGGTGCTGGCGCCCTGGGGCACACTGACTGGGTGCTGGCGCCCCGGGGCACACTGGCCTGGGTGGTGGCGCCCAGGGGCAAACTGGCCTGGGTGGTGGCGCCCCGGGGCACACTGGCCTGGGTGCTGGCGCCCCGGGGCAAACTGGCCTGGGTGCTGGCGCCCTGGGGCACACTGACTGGGTGCTGGCGCCCCGGGGCACACTGGCCTGGGTGCTGGCGCCCCGGGGCACATTGGCCTGGGTGTTGGCGCCCCGGGGCACTCTGGCCTGGGTGCTGGCGCCCCGGGGCACACTGGCCTGGGTGTTGGCGCCCCGGGGCACACTGACTGGGTGCTGGCGACTCGGGGCACACTGGCCTGGGAGCTGGGACACAGTGGCCTGGGTGGTGATGCGCCGGGGCACACTGGACTGGGTGGTGGCGCCCCGGGGCACACTGGCCTGGGTGCTGACGCCCCTGGGCACACTGGCCTGCGTGCTGCTGCCCCGGGGAACGCTGGTCTATGTGCTGGCGCCCTGGGGCACACTGGCCTGGGTGGTGGCGCCCAGGGTCACTCTGGCCTGGGTGGTGTCGCCCCGGGGCACACTGGCCTGGGTGCTGGCGCCTCGGGGCACACTGGCCTGGGTGGTGGCGCCCCGGGGCACACTGGCCTGGGTGTTGGCGTGCCGGGGCACACTGGCCTGGGTGGTGGCGCCCAGGGGCACACTGGCCTGGGTGTTGGCGCCCCGGGGCACACTGGCCTGGGTGCTGGCGCCCCGGGGCACACTGGCCTGGCTGTTTGCGCCCCGGGGCACACTAGCCTGGCTGTTGGCGCCCCGGGGCACACTGGCCTGGGTGGTGGCGCCCAGGGTCACTCTGGCCTGGGTGGTGTCGCCCCGGGGCACACTGACTGGGTGCTGGCGCCCCGGGGCACACTGGCCTGGGTGTTGGCGCCCCGGGGCACACTGGCCTGGGTGGTGGCGCCCAGGGGCACACTGGCCTGGGTGTTGGCGCCCCGGGGCACACTGGCCAGGGTGCTGGCGCCCCGGGGCAAACTGGCCTGGGTGCTGGCGCCCTGGGGCACACTGACTGGGTGCTGGCGCCCCGGGGCACACTGGCCTGGGTGGTGGCGCCCAGGGGCACACTGGCCTGGGTGTTGGCGCCCCGGGGCACACTGGCCTGGGTGTTGGCGCCCCGGGGCACACTGGCCTGGGTGGTGGCGCCCAGGGGCACACTGGCCTGGGTGTTGGCGCCCCGGGGCACACTGACCAGGGTGCTGGCGCCCCGGGGCAAACTGGCCTGGGTGCTGGCGCCCTGGGGCACACTGACTGGGTGCTGGCGCCCCGGGGCACACTGGAATGGGTGGTGGCGCCCAGGGGCACACTGGCCTGGGTGTTGGCGCCCCGGGGCACACTGGCCTGGGTGCTGGCGCCCCGGGGCACACTGGCCTGGGTGTTGGCTCCCCGGGGCACACTGACTGGGTGCTGGCGTCTCGGGGCACATTGGCCTGGGTGCTGGGACACAGTGGCCTGGGTGGTGATGCGCCGGGGTACACTGGCCTGGGTGGTGGCGCCCCGGGGCACACTGGCCTGGATGCTGACGCCACGAGGCACACTGGCCTGGGTGGTGGCGCCCCGGGGCACACTGGCCTGGGTGCTGGCGCCCCGGGCCACATTGGCCTGGGTGCTGGCGCCACGAGGCACACTGGCCTGGGTGGTGGCGCCCCGGGGCTCACTGGCCTGGGTGGTGGCGACCCGGGGCACACTGGCCTGGGTGGTGGCGCCCAGGGGCACACTGGCCTGGGTGCTGGCGCCCCGGGGCACATTGGCCTGGGTGCTGGCGCCACGAGGCACACTGGCCTGGGTGGTGGCGCCCCGGGGCTCACTGGCCTGGGTGGTGGCGACCCGGGGCACACTGGCCTGGGTGATGCCGGTCCGGGGCACACTGGCCTGGGTGATGCCGCCCCGGGGCACACTGGCCTGGGTGCTGACGCCACGAGGCACACAGGCCTGGGTGCTGACGCCAAGGGGCACACAGGCCTGGGTCCTGGTGCCCCGGGGCACACTGGCCTGGGTGCTGCCGCCCCGGGCACACTGAAATGGGTGCTGGCGCCCCGGGGCACACTGGCCAGGGTGCTCGCGCCCCGGGACACACTGGCCTGGGTGCTGGCGCCCCGGGCACACTGGCCAAGGTGCTGGCGCCCCGGGGCACACTGCCCTGGGTGCTGGCGCCCCGGGGCACACTGGCCAGGGTGCTCGCGCCCCGGGGCACACTGGCCTAGGTGCTGGCGCCCCGGGGCACACTGGCCTGGGTGCTGGCGCCCCGGGGCACACTGGCCTGGGTGCTGGCGCCCCGGGGCACACTGGCCTGTGTGTTGGCGCCCCGGGGGACCCTGGGCTATGTGTTGACGCCCCGGGGCACACTGGCCTGGGTGGTGGCGCCCCGGGGCACACTGGCCTGGGTGCTGGCGCCCCGGGGCACACTGGCCAGGGTGCTCGCGACCCGGGGCACACTGGCCTGGGTGCTGGCGCCCCGGAGCACACTGGCCTGGGTGTTGGCGCCCAGGGGCACACTGGCCTGGGTGCTGGCGCCCGGGGCACACTGGCCTGGGTGCAGGCGCTCCGGGGCACACTAGCCTGGGTGCTGGCGCCCCGGGGCTCACTGGCCTGGGTGCTAGCGCCCCGGGGCACACTGGCCTGGGTGGTGGCGCCCAGGGGCACACTGGCCTGGGTGATGGCGCCTCGGGGCACACTGGCCTGGGTCGTGGCGCCCCGGGGCACACTGGCCTGGGTGGTGGCGCCCAGGGGCATACTGGCCTGGGTGCTGGCGCCCCGGGGCACACTGGCCTGGGTGCTGGCGCCCCGGGGCACATTGGCCTGGGTGGTGGCGCCCCGGGGCTCACTGGCCTGGGTGCTGGCGCCCAGGGGCACACTGGCCTGGGTGCTGGCGCCCAGGGGCACACTGGCCTGGGTGGTGGCGCCCAGGGGCACACTGGCCTGGGTGCTGGCGCCCAGGGGCACACTGGCCTGGGTGCTGGCGCCCAGGGGCACACTAACCTGGGTGCTGGCGCCCAGGGGCACACTGGCCTGGGTGCTGGCGCCCAGGGGCACACTGGCCTGGGTGCTGGCGCCTCGGGGCACACTGGCCTGGGTGCTGGCGCCCCGGGGCTCACTGGCCTGGGTGCTGGCGCCCCGGGGCACACTGGCCTGGGTGGTGGCGCCCAGGGGCACACTGGCCTGGGTGGTGGCGCCTCGGGGCACACTGGCCTGGGTGGTGGCGCCCCGGGGCACACTGGCCTGGGTGGTGGCGCCCAGGGGCATACTGGCCTGGGTGCTGGCGCCCCGGGGCACACTGGCCTGGGTGCTGGCGCCCCGGGGCAAATTGGCCTGGGTGGTGGCGCCCCGGGGCTCACTGGCCTGGGTGTTGGCGCCCAGGGGCACACTGGCCTGGGTGCTGGCGCCCAGGGGCACACTGGCCTGGGTCCTGGCGCCCAGGGGCACACTGGCCTGGGTGCTGGCGCTCCGGGGCACACTGGCCTGGGTGCTGGCGCCCAGGGGCACACTGGCCTGGGTGGTGGCGCCCAGGGGCACACTGGCCTGGGTGCTGGCGCCCAGGGGCACACTGGCCTGGGTGCTGGCGCCCAGGGGCACACTAACCTGGGTGCTGGCGCCCAGGGGCACACTGGCCTGGGTGCTGGCGCCCAGGGGCACACTGGCCTGGGTGCTGGCGCCTCGGGGCACACTGGTCTGGGTGCTGGCGCCCCGTGGCACACTGGGCTGGGTGGTGGCGCCCAGGGGCACACTGGCCTGGGTGGTGGCGCCCCGGGGCACACTGGCCTGGGGTGTGGCGCACCGGGGCACACTGGCCTGGGTGGTGGCGCCTCGGGGCACACTGGCCTTGGTGGTAGCGCCCCGGGGCACACTGGCCTGGGTGCTGGCGCCCCGGGGCACACTGGCCTGGGTGGTGGCGCCCCTGGGCACACTGGCCTGGGTGGTGGCGCCTCGGGGCACACTGGCCTTGGTGGTAGCGCCCCGGGGCACACTTGCCTGGGTGCTGGCGCCCTGGGGCACACTGGCCTGGGCGCTGGCGCTTCGGGGCACACTGGCCTTGGTGGTGGCGCCCCGGGGCACACTGGCCTGGGTGCTGGCGCACAGGGGCACACTGGCCTGGGTGGTGGCGCCCCGGGGCACACTGGCCTGGGTGGTGGCGCCCCGGGGCACACTGGCCTGGGTGCTGGCGTCCCGGGGCAAACTGGCCTGGGTGCTGGCGCCCCGGGGCACACTGGCCTGGGTGCTGGCGCCTCGGGGCACACTGGCCTGGGTGGTAGCACCCCGGGGCACACTGGCCTGGGTGCTGGCGACCCGGGGCACACTGGCCTGGGTGGTGACGCTTCGGGGCACACTGGCCTGGGTGCTGGCGCCCCGGGGCACACTGGCCTGGGTGATGCCGCCCCGGGGCACACTGGCCTGGATGCTGATGCTCCGGGGCACGCTGGGATTGGTGCTGACGCCACGGGGCACACAGGCCTGGGTGCTGACGCCAAGGGGCACACAGGCCTGGGTGCTGGTGCCCCGGGGCACACTGGCCTGGGTGCTGCCGCCCCGGGCAAACTGTAATGGGTGCTGGCGCCCCGGGGCACACTGGCCAGGGTGCTCGCGCCCCGGGGCACACTGGCCTGGGTGCTGGCGCCCCGGGCACACTGGACAAGGTGCTGGCGCCCTGGGGCACACTGGCCAGGGTGCTGGCGCCCCGGGGCACACTGGCCAGGGTGCTCGCGCCCCGGGGCACACTGGCCTAGGTGCTGGCGCCCCGGGGCACACTGGCCTGGGTGCTGGCGCCCCGGGGCACACTGGCCTGGGTGCTGGCGCCCCGGGGCACACTGGCCTGTGTGTTGGCGCCCCGGGGGACCCTGGGCTGGGTGTTGACGCCCCGGGGCACACTGGCCTGGGTGGTGGCGCCCCGGGGCACACTGGCCTGGGTGCTGGCGCCCCGGGGCACACTGGCCAGGGTGCTCGCGACCCGGGGCACACTGGCCTGGGTGCTGGCGCCCCGGAGCACACTGGCCTGGGTGTTGGCGCCCAGGGGCACACTGGCCTGGGTGCTGGCGCCCGGGGCACACTGGCCTGGGTGCTTGCTCCTTAGGGCACACTGGCCTGGGTGCTGGCGCCCCGGGGCTCACTGGCCTGGGTGCTAGCGCACCGGGGCACACTGGCCTGGGTGGTGGCGCCCAGGGGCACAATGGCCTGGGTGGTGGCGCCTCGGGGCACACTGGCCTGGGTGGTGGCGCCCCGGGGCACACTGGCCTGGGTGGTGGCGCCCAGGGGCATACTGGCCTGGGTGCTGGCGCCCCGGGGCACACTGGCCTGGGTGCTGGCGCCCCGGGGCACATTGGCCTGGGTGGTGGCGCCCCGGGGCTCACTGGCCTGGGTGCTGGCGCCCAGGGGCACACTGGCCTGGGTGCTGGCGCCCAGGGGCACACTGGCCTGGGTGCTGGCGCCCAGGGGCACACTGGCCTGGGTCCTGGCGCCCAGGGGCACACTGGCCTGGGTGCTGGCGCTCCGGGGCACACTGGCCTGGGTGCTGGCGCCCAGGGGCACACTGGCCTGGGTGGTGGCGCCCAGGGGCACACTGGCCTGGGTGCTGGCGCCCAGGGGCACACTGGCCTATGTGCTGGCGCCCAGGGGCACACTAACCTGGGTGCTGGCGCCCCGGGGCACACTGGCCTGGGTGCTGGCGCCCCGGGGCACACTGGCCTGGGTGCTGGCGCCCCGGGGCACACTGGCCTGTGTGTTGGCGCCCCGGGGGACCCTGGGCTGGGTGTTGACGCCCCGGGGCACACTGGCCTGGGTGGTGGCGCCCTGGGGCACACTGGCCTGGGTGCTGGCGCCCCGGGGCACACTGGCCAGGGTGCTCGCGACCCGGGGAACACTGGCCTGGGTGCTGGCGCCCCGGAGCACACTGGCCTGGGTGTTGGCGCCCAGGGGCACACTGGCCTGGGTGCTGGCGCCCGGGGCACACTGGCCTGGGTGCTGGCGCCCCGGGGCACACTGGCCTGGGTGCTGGCGCCCCGGGGCTCACTGGCCTGGGTGCTAGCGCCCCGGGGCACACTGGCCTGGGTGGTGGCGCCCAGAGGCACACTGGCCTGGGTGGTGGCGCCTCGGGGCACACTGGCCTGGGTGGTGGCGCCCCGGGGCACACTGGCCTGGGTGGTGGCGCCCAGGGGCATACTGGCCTGGGTGCTGGCGCCCCGGGGCACACTGGCCTGGGTGCTGGCGCCCCGGGGCACATTGGCCTGGGTGGTGGCGCCCCGGGGCTCACTGGCCTGGGTGCTGGCGCCCAGGGGCACACTGGCCTGGGTGCTGGCGCCCAGGGGCACACTGGCCTGGGTCCTGGCGCCCAGGGGCACACTGGCCTGGGTGCTGGCGCTCCGGGGCACACTGGCCTGGGTGCTGGCGCCCAGGGGCACACTGGCCTGGGTGGTGGCGCCCAGGGGCAAACTGGCCTGGGTGCTGGCGCCCAGGGGCACACTGGCCTGGGTGCTGGCGCCCAGGGGCACACTGGCCTGGGTGTTGGCGCCCTGTGGCACACTGGTCTGGGTGCTGGCGCCTCGGGGCACGCTGGCCTGAGTTTAGGCGCCCCGATTCACACTGGCCTGGGTGCTGGCGCCCCGGGGTTCACTGGCCTGGGTGCTGGCGCCCAGGGGCACACTGGCCTGGGTGCTGGCGCCCTGGGGCACACTGGCCTGGGTGCTGGCGCCCCGGTTCACACTGGCCTGGGTGGTGGCGCCCCGGGGCACACTGGCCTGGGTGCTGGCGCCTCGGGGCACACTGGCCAGGGTGCTGGCGCCCCGGGGCACACTGGCCTGGGTGGTGGCGCCCAGGGGCACACTGGCCTAGGTGCTGGCGCCTCGGGGCACACTGGCCTGGGTGCTGGCGCCCAGGGGCACACTGGCCTGGGAGGTGGCGCCCCGGGGCACATTGGCCTGGGTGGTGGCGCCCCGGGGCACACTGGCCTGGGTGCTGGCGTCTCGGGTAACACTGGCATGGGTGCTGGCGCCCCGGGGCACACTGGCCTGGGTGGTGGCGCCCCGGGGCACACTGGCCTGGGTGCATGGTGGCGCCCCGGGGCACACTGGCCTGGGTGCTGGCGCCTCGGGGCACACTGGCCTGGGTGGTGGCGCCCAGGGGCACACTGGCCTGGGAGCTGGCGCCCCGGGGCACACTGGCCTGGGTGCTGGCGCCCCGGGGCACACTGGCTTGGGTGGTGGCGCCCCGGGGCACACTGGCCTGGGTGCTGGCGCCCCGGGGCACACTGGCCTGGGTGGTGGCGCCCCGGGGCACACTGGCCTGGGTGCTGGCGCCCCAGGGCACACTGGCCTGGGTGCTGGCGCCCCGGGGCACACTGGCCTGGGTGGTGGCGCCCCGGGGCTCACTGGCCTGGGTGCTGGCGCCTCAGGGCACATTGGCCTGGGTGGTGGCGCCCAGGGGCACACTGGCCTGGGTGCTGGCGCCCCGGGGCACATTGGCCTGGGGGCTGCCGCCCAGGGGCACACTGGCCTGGGTGCTGGCGCCCCGGGGCACACTGGCCTGGGTGCTGGCGCCCCAGGGCACACTGGCCTGAATGCTAACGCCACGGTGCACGATGGCTTGGGTGCTGCTGCCACGGGGGACACTGGTCTGGGTGTTGACGCCCCGGGGGAAAATGGCCTGGGTGCTGGCGCCCCGGGGCACACTGGCCTGGGTGCTGGCGCCCCGGGGCTCACTGGCCTGGGTGCTAGCGCACCGGGGCACACTGGCCTGGGTGGTGGCGCCCAGGGGCACAATGGCCTGGGTGGTGGCGCCTCGGGGCACACTGGCCTGGGTGGTGGCGCCCCGGGGCACACTGGCCTGGGTGGTGGCGCCCAGGGGCATACTGGCCTGGGTGCTGGCGCCCCGGGGCACACTGGCCTGGGTGCTGGCGCCCCGGGGCACATTGGCCTGGGTGGTGGCGCCCCGGGGCTCACTGGCCTGGGTGCTGGCGCCCAGGGGCACACTGGCCTGGGTGCTGGCGCCCAGGGGCACACTGGCCTGGGTGCTGGCGCCCAGGGGCACACTGGCCTGGGTCCTGGCGCCCAGGGGCACACTGGCCTGGGTGCTGGCGCTCCGGGGCACACTGGCCTGGGTGCTGGCGCCCAGGGGCACACTGGCCTGGGTGGTGGCGCCCAGGGGCACACTGGCCTGGGTGCTGGCGCCCAGGGGCACACTGGCCTATGTGCTGGCGCCCAGGGGCACACTAACCTGGGTGCTGGCG
Source organism: Procambarus clarkii (assembly GCF_040958095.1). NCBI lineage: Eukaryota > Metazoa > Arthropoda > Malacostraca > Decapoda > Cambaridae > Procambarus > Procambarus clarkii. Next base: position 23,174,898 of record NC_091156.1, read on the forward strand.
CCCCGGGGCACACTGGCCTGGGTGCTGGCGCCCCGGGGCACACTGGCCTGGGTGCTGGCGCCCCGGGGCACACTGGCCTGTGTGTTGGCGCCCCGGGGGACCCTGGGCTGGGTGTTGACGCCCCGGGGCACACTGGCCTGGGTGGTGGCGCCCTGGGGCACACTGGCCTGGGTGCTGGCGCCCCGGGGCACACTGGCCAGGGTGCTCGCGACCCGGGGAACACTGGCCTGGGTGCTGGCGCCCCGGAGCACACTGGCCTGGGTGTTGGCGCCCAGGGGCACACTGGCCTGGGTGCTGGCGCCCGGGGCACACTGGCCTGGGTGCTGGCGCCCCGGGGCACACTGGCCTGGGTGCTGGCGCCCCGGGGCTCACTGGCCTGGGTGCTAGCGCCCCGGGGCACACTGGCCTGGGTGGTGGCGCCCAGAGGCACACTGGCCTGGGTGGTGGCGCCTCGGGGCACACTGGCCTGGGTGGTGGCGCCCCGGGGCACACTGGCCTGGGTGGTGGCGCCCAGGGGCATACTGGCCTGGGTGCTGGCGCCCCGGGGCACACTGGCCTGGGTGCTGGCGCCCCGGGGCACATTGGCCTGGGTGGTGGCGCCCCGGGGCTCACTGGCCTGGGTGCTGGCGCCCAGGGGCACACTGGCCTGGGTGCTGGCGCCCAGGGGCACACTGGCCTGGGTCCTGGCGCCCAGGGGCACACTGGCCTGGGTGCTGGCGCTCCGGGGCACACTGGCCTGGGTGCTGGCGCCCAGGGGCACACTGGCCTGGGTGGTGGCGCCCAGGGGCAAACTGGCCTGGGTGCTGGCGCCCAGGGGCACACTGGCCTGGGTGCTGGCGCCCAGGGGCACACTGGCCTGGGTGTTGGCGCCCTGTGGCACACTGGTCTGGGTGCTGGCGCCTCGGGGCACGCTGGCCTGAGTTTAGGCGCCCCGATTCACACTGGCCTGGGTGCTGGCGCCCCGGGGTTCACTGGCCTGGGTGCTGGCGCCCAGGGGCACACTGGCCTGGGTGCTGGCGCCCTGGGGCACACTGGCCTGGGTGCTGGCGCCCCGGTTCACACTGGCCTGGGTGGTGGCGCCCCGGGGCACACTGGCCTGGGTGCTGGCGCCTCGGGGCACACTGGCCAGGGTGCTGGCGCCCCGGGGCACACTGGCCTGGGTGGTGGCGCCCAGGGGCACACTGGCCTAGGTGCTGGCGCCTCGGGGCACACTGGCCTGGGTGCTGGCGCCCAGGGGCACACTGGCCTGGGAGGTGGCGCCCCGGGGCACATTGGCCTGGGTGGTGGCGCCCCGGGGCACACTGGCCTGGGTGCTGGCGTCTCGGGTAACACTGGCATGGGTGCTGGCGCCCCGGGGCACACTGGCCTGGGTGGTGGCGCCCCGGGGCACACTGGCCTGGGTGCATGGTGGCGCCCCGGGGCACACTGGCCTGGGTGCTGGCGCCTCGGGGCACACTGGCCTGGGTGGTGGCGCCCAGGGGCACACTGGCCTGGGAGCTGGCGCCCCGGGGCACACTGGCCTGGGTGCTGGCGCCCCGGGGCACACTGGCTTGGGTGGTGGCGCCCCGGGGCACACTGGCCTGGGTGCTGGCGCCCCGGGGCACACTGGCCTGGGTGGTGGCGCCCCGGGGCACACTGGCCTGGGTGCTGGCGCCCCAGGGCACACTGGCCTGGGTGCTGGCGCCCCGGGGCACACTGGCCTGGGTGGTGGCGCCCCGGGGCTCACTGGCCTGGGTGCTGGCGCCTCAGGGCACATTGGCCTGGGTGGTGGCGCCCAGGGGCACACTGGCCTGGGTGCTGGCGCCCCGGGGCACATTGGCCTGGGGGCTGCCGCCCAGGGGCACACTGGCCTGGGTGCTGGCGCCCCGGGGCACACTGGCCTGGGTGCTGGCGCCCCAGGGCACACTGGCCTGAATGCTAACGCCACGGTGCACGATGGCTTGGGTGCTGCTGCCACGGGGGACACTGGTCTGGGTGTTGACGCCCCGGGGGAAAATGGCCTGGGTGCTGGCGCCCCGGGGCACACTGGCCTGGGTGCTGGCGCCCCGGGGCACACTGGCCTGGGTGGTGGCGCCTAGGGGCACATTGGCCTGGGTGCTGGCGCTCCAGGGCACACTGGCCTGGGTGCTGGCGTCCCGGGGCACACTGGCCTGGGTGCTGGCGCCTCGGGGCACACTGGCCTGCGTGCTGGCGCCCCGGGGCACACTGGCCTGGCTGTTGGCGCCCCGGGGCACACTGGCCTGAGTGGTGGCGCCCTGGGGCACACTGGCCTGGGTGGTGGCGGCCCGGGGCACACTGGCCAGGGTGGTGGCGCCCCGGGGCACACTGGCCTAGGTGGTGGCGCCCAGGGTCACACTGGCCTGGGTGGTGTCGCCCCGGGGCACACTGGCCTGGGTGGTGGCGCCCCGGGGCACACTGGCCTGGCTGTTGGCGCCCCGGGGCACACTGGCCTGGGTGCTGGCGCCCAGGGGCACACTGGCCTGGGTGATGGCGCCCCGGGGCACACTGGCCTGGCTGTTGGCGCCCCGGGGCACACTGGCCTGGGTGGTGGCGCCCAGGGTCACACTGGCCTGGGTGGTGTCACCTCGGGGCACACTGGCCTGGGTGGTGGTGCCCCGGGGCACACTGGCCTGGGTGGTGGCGCTCCGGGGCACACTGGCCTGGGTGGTGGCGCCCCGGGGCACACTGGCCTGGGTGGTGGCGCCCTGGGGCACACTGGCCTAGGTGGTGGCGCCCCGGGGCACACTTGGCTGGGTGGTGGCGCTCCGGGGCTCACTGGCCTGGGTGGTGGCGCCCCGGGGCACACTGGCCTGGGTGCTGGCGCCCCGGGGCACACTGGCCTGGCTGGCTGCGCCCCGGGGCACACTGGCCTGGCTGTTGGCGCCCCGGGGCACACTGGCCTGGGTGGTGGCGCCCAGGGGCACACTGGCCTGGGTGGTGGCGCCCCGGGGCACACTGGCCTGGGTTGTGGCGCCCCGGGGCACACTGGCCTGGGTGGTGGCGCCCCGGGTCACACTGGCCTGGGTGGTGGCGCCCAGGGGCACACTGGCCTGGGTGGTGGCGCCCCGGGGCACACTGGCCTGGGTTGTGGCGCCCCGGGGCACACTGGCCTGGTTGGTGGCGCCCCGGGTCACACTGGCCTGGGTGGTGTCGCCCCGGGGCACACTGGCCTGGGTGCTGGCGCCTCGGGGCACACTGGCCTGGGTGTTGGCGCCCCAGGGCTCACTGGCTTGGGTTGTGGTGCCCAGGGGCACACTGGCCTGGGTGGTGGCGCACCGGGGCACACTGGCCTGGGTGCTGGCGCCCCGGGGCAAACTGGCCTGGGTGCTGGCGCCCCGGGGCACACTGACTGGGTGCTGGCGTCTCGGGACACACTGGCCTGGGTGGTGGCGCCCCGGGGCACACTGGCCTAGGTGGTGGCGCTCCGGGGCTCACTGGCCTGGGTGGTGGCGCCCCGGGGCACACTGGCCTGGGTGCTGGCGCCCCGGGGCACACTGGCCTGGCTGTTTGCGCCCCGGGGCACACTGGCCTGGCTGTTGGCGCCCCGGGGCACACTGGCCTGGGTGGTGGCGCCCCGGGGCACACTGGCCTGGGTGGTGGCGCCCCGGGGCACACTGGCCTGGGTAGTGGCGCCCAGGGGCACACTGGCTTGGGTGCTGGCGCCCCGGGGCAAACTGGCCTGGGTGCTGGCGCCCCGGGACACACTGACTGGGTGCTGGCGTCTCGGGGCACACTGGCCTGGGTGGTGGCACCCAGGGGCACACTGGCCTGGGTGCTGGGGCACAGTGGCCTGGGTGGTGATGCGCTGGGGCACACTGGCCTGGGTGCTGGCGCCCCGGGGCACACTGGCCTGGGTGCTGGCGCCCCGGGGCACACTGGCCTGGGTGCTGACGCCCCTGGGCACACGCCCCTGGGCACACTGGCCTGCGTGCTGCTGCCCCGGGGAACGCTGGTCTATGTGCTGGCGCCCCGGGGCACACTGGCCTTGATGCTGGCGCCCAGGGGCACACTGGCCTGGGTGCTGGTGCCCGGGGCACACTGGCCTGGGTGCTGGCGCCCCGGGGCACACTGTCCTGTGTGTTGGCGCCCCGGGGCACACTGGCCTGGGTGCTGGCGCCCAGGGGCACACTGGCCTGGGTGGTGGCGCCCCGGGGCTCACTGGCTTGGGTTGTGGCGCCCAGGGGCACACTGGCCTGGGTGGTGGCGCCCCGGGGCACACTGGCCTGGGTGCTGGCGCCCCGGGGCTCACTGGCTTGGGTTGTGGCGCCCAGGGGCACACTGGCCTGGGTGGTGGCGCCCCGGGGCACACTGGCCTGGGTGCTGGCACCCAGGGGCACACTGGCCTGGGTGCTGGGGCACAGTGGCCTGTGTGGTGATGCGCTGGGGCACACTGGCCTGGGTGGTGGCGCCCCGGGGCACACTGGCCTTGGTGCTGGCGCCCAGGGGCACACTGGCCTGGGTGCTGGCGCCCGGGGCACACTGGCCTGGGTGCTGGCGCCCCGGGGCACACTGTCCTGTGTGTTGGCGCCCAGGGGCACACTGGCCTGGGTGGTGGCGCCCAGGGGCACACTGGCCTGGGTGCTGGCGCCCAGGGGCACACTGGCCTGGGTGGTGGCGCCCAGGGGCACACTGGCCTGGGTGGTGGCGCTCCAGGGCACACTGGCCTGGGTGCTGGCGTCCCGGGGCACACTGGCCTGGGTGGTGGCGCCCAGGGGCACACTGTCCTGGGTGCTGGCGCCCAGGGGCACACTGGCCTGGGTGGTGGCGCCCAGGGGCACACTCGCCTGGTTGCTGGCGCTCCAGGGCACACTGGCCTGGGTGCTGGCGCTCCAGGGCACACTGGCCTGGGTGCTGGCGTCCCTGGGCACACTGGCCTGGGTGCTGGCGCCTCGGGGCACACTGGCCTGGGTGGTGGCGCCCCGGGGCACACTGGCCTGGCTGTTGGCGCCCCGGGGCACACTGGCCTGGGTGGTGGCTCCCCGGGGCACACTGGCCTGGGTGGTGGCGCCCCGGAGCACACTGGCCTGGGTTTTGGCGCCCCGGGGCACACTGGCCTGGTTGGTGGCGCCCAGGGTCACACTGACCTGGGTGGTGTCGCCCCGGGGCACACTGGCCTGGCTGTTGGCGCCCCGGTGCACACTGGCCTGGGTGGTGGCGCCCCGGGGCACACTGGCCTGGGTGGTGGCGCCCCGGGGCACACTGGCCTGGGTGGTGGCGCCCCGGGGCACACTCGCCTTGCTGTTGGCGCTCCGGGGCACACTGGCCTGGGTGGTGGCGCCCCGGGGCACACTGGCCTTGCTGTTGGCGCTCCGGGGCACACTGGCCTGGGTGGTGGCGCCCAGGGGCACACTGGCCTGGGTGGTGGCGCCCCGGGGCACTCAAGCCTGGGTGGTGGCGCCCCGGGGTACACTGGCCTGGGTGGTGGCGCCCAGGGTCACTCTGGCCTGGGTGGTGTCGCCCCGGGGCACACTGGCCTGGGTGCTGGCGCCCCCGGGCACACTGGCCTGGGTGCTGGCGCCCCGGGGCACACTGGCCTGGGTGGTGGCGCCCCGGGGCACACTGGCCTGGGTGTTGGCGCCCCGGGGCACACTGGCCTGGGTTGTGGCGCCCAGGGGCACACTGGCCTGGGTGTTGGCGCCCCGGGGCACACTGGCCTGGGTGCTGGCGCCCCGGGGCAAACTGGCCTGGGTGCTGGCGCCCTGGGGCACACAGACTGGGTGCTGGCGCCCCGGGGCACACTGGCCTGGGTGGTGGCGCCCAGGGGCACACTGGCCTGGGTGTTGGCGCCCCGGGGCACACTGACTGGGTGCTGGCGCCCCGGGGCACACTGGCCTGGGTGTTGGCGCCACGGGGCACACTGGCCTGGGTGGTGGCGCCCAGGGGCACACTGGCCTGGGTGGGGGCGCCCTGGGGCACACTGGCCAGGGTGCTGGCGCCCCGGGGCAAACTGGCCTGGGTGCTGGCGCCTTGGGGCACACTGACTGGGTGCTGGCGCCCCGGGGCACACTGGCCTGGGTGGTGGCGCCCAGGGGCACACTGGCCTGGGTGTTGGCGCCCCGGGGCACACTGGCCTGGGTGCTGGCGCCCCGGGGCACACTGGCCTGGGTGTTGGCGCCCAGGGGCACACTGGCCTGGGTGCTGGGAAACAGTGGCCTGGGGTGGTGATGCGCCGGGGCACACTGGACTGGGTGGTGGCGCCCCGGGGAACACTGGCCTGGGTGCTGACGCCCCTGGGCACACTGGCCTGCGTGCTGCTGCCCCGGAGAACGCTGGTCTATGTGCTGGCGCCCCGGGGCACACTGGCCTTGGTGCTGGCGCCCAGGGGCACACTGGCCTGGATGCTGGCGCCCGGGGCACACTGGCCTGGGTGCTGGCGCCCCGGGGCACACTGTCCTGGGTGGTGGCGCCCAGGGGCACACTGGCCTGGGTGGTGGCGCCCAGGGGCACACTGGCCTGGGTGCTGGCGCCCAGGGGCACACTGGCCTGGGTGGTGGCGCCCAGGGGCACACTGGCCTGGGTGGTGGCGCCCTGGGGCACACTGACTGGGTGCTGGCGCCCCGGGGCACACTGGCCTGGGTGGTGGCGCCCTGGGGCACACTGACTGGGTGCTGGCGCCCCGGGGCACACTGGCCTGGGTGGTGGCGCCCAGGGGCAAACTGGCCTGGGTGTTGGCGCCCCGGGGCACACTGGCCTGGGTGCTGGCGCCCCGGGGCACACTGGCCAGGGTGTTGGCGCCCCGGGGCACACTGACTGGGTGCTGGCGACTCGGGGCACACTGGCCTGGGAGCTGGGACACAGTGGCCTGGGTTGTGATGCGCCGGGGCACACTGGACTGGGTGGTGGCGCCCCGGGGCACACTGGCCTGGGTGCTGACGCCCCTGGGCACACTGGCCTGCGTGCTGCTGCCCCGGGGAACGCTGGTCTATGTGCTGGCGCCCTGGGGCACACTGGCCTGGGTGGTGGCGCCCAGGGTCACTCTGGCCTGGGTGGTGTCGCCCCGGGGCACACTGGCCTGGGTGCTGGCGCCTCGGGGCACACTGGCCTGGGTGGTGGCGCCCCGGGGCACACTGGCCTGGGTGTTGGCGCCCCGGGGCACACTGGCCTGGGTGGTGGCGCCCAGGGGCACACTGGCCTGGGTGTTGGCGCCCCGGGGCACACTGGCCTGGGCGCTGGCGCCCCGGGGCACACTGGCCTGGCTGTTTGCGCCCCGGGGCACACTAGCCTGGCTGTTGGCGCCCCGGGGCACACTGGCCTGGGTGGTGGCGCCCAGGGTCACTCTGGCCTGGGTGGTGTCGCCCCGGGGCACACTGACTGGGTGCTGGCGCCCCGGGGCACACTGGCCTGGGTGTTGGCGCCCCGGGGCACACTGGCCTGGGTGGTGGCGCCCAGGGGCACACTGGCCTGGGTGTTGGCGCCCCGGGGCACACTGGCCAGGGTGCTGGCGCCCCGGGGCAAACTGGCCTGGGTGCTGGCGCCCTGGGGCACACTGACTGGGTGCTGGCGCCCCGGGGCACACTGGCCTGGGTGGTGGCGCCCAGGGGCACACTGGCCAGAGTGTTGGCGCCCCGGGGCACACTGGCCTGGGTGCTGGCGCCCCGGGGCTCACTGGCTTGGGTTGTGGCGCCCAGGGGCACACTGGCCTGGGTGGTGGCGCCCCGGGGCACACTGGCCAGGGTGCTGGCACCCAGGGGCACACTGGCCTGGGTGCTGGGGCACAGTGGCCTGTGTGGTGATGCGCTGGGGCACACTGGCCTGGGTGGTGGCGCCCCGGGGCACACTGGCCTGGGTGTTGGCGCCCCGGGGCTCACTGGCTTGGGTTGTGGCGCCCAGGGGCACACTGGCCTGGGTGGTGGCGCCCCGGGGCACACTGGCCTGGGTGTTGGCGCCCCGGGGCTCACTGGCTTGGGTTGTGGCGCCCGGGGGCACACTGGCCTGGGTGCTGACGCCCCTGGGCACACTGGCCTGCGTGCTGCTGCCCCGGGGAACGCTGGTCTATGTGCTGGCGCCCCGGGGAACGCTGGTCTATGTGCTGGCGCCCCGGGGCACACTGGCCTTGGTGCTGGCGCCCAGGGGCACACTGGCCTGGGTGCTGGCGCCCGGGGCACACTGGCCTGGGTGCTGGCGCCCCGGGGCACACTGTCCTGTGTGTTGGCGCCCCGGGGCACACTGGCCTGGGTGCTGGCGCCCAGGGGCACACTGGCCTGGGTGGTGGCGCCCAGGGGCACACTGGCCTGGTTGCTGGCGCCCAGGGGCACACTGGCCTGGGTGGTGGCGCCCAGGGGCACACTGGCCTGGGTGGTGGCGCTCCAGGGCACACTGGCCTGGGTGCTGGCGTCCCGGGGCACACTGGCCAGGGTGGTGGCGCCCAGGGGCACACTGTCCTGGGTGCTGGCGCCCAGGGGCACACTGGCCTGGGTGGTGGCGCCCAGGGGCACACTGGCCTGGTTGCTGGCGCTCCAGGGCACACTGGCCTGGGTGCTGGCGCTCCAGGGCACACTGGCCTGGGTGCTGGCGTCCCTGGGCACACTGGCCTGGGTGCTGGCGCCTCGGGGCACACTGGCCTGGGTGGTGGCGCCCCGGGGCACACTGGCCTGGCTGTTGGCGCCCCGGGGCACACTGGCCTGGGTGGTGGCTCCCCGGGGCACACTGGCCTGGGTGGTGGCGCCCCGGAGCACACTGGCCTGGGTTTTGGCGCCCCGGGGCACACTGGCCTGGTTGGTGGCGCCCAGGGTCACACTGGCCTGGGTGGTGTCGCCCCGGGGCACACTGGCCTGGCTGTTGGCGCCCCGGTGCACACTAGCCTGGATGGTGGCGCCCCGGGGCACACTGGCCTGGGTGGTGGCGCCCCGGGGCACACTGGCCTGGGTGGTGGCGCCCCGGGGCACACTCGCTTTGCTGTTGGCGCTCCGGGGCACACTGGCCTGGGTGGTGGCGCCCCGGGGCACACTGGCCTTGCTGTTGGCGCTCCGGGGCACACTGGCCTGGGTGGTGGCGCCCAGGGGCACACTGGCCTGAGTGGTGGCGCCCCGGGGCACTCTGGCCTGGGTGGTGGCGCCCCGGGGTACACTGGCCTGGGTGCTGGCGCCCCGGGGCACACTGGCCTGGGTGGTGGCGCCCCGGGGCACACTGGCCTGGGTGTTGGCGCCCCGGGGCACACTGGCCTGGGTGGTGGCGCCCAGGGGCACACTGGCCTGGGTGTTGGCGCCCCGGGGCACACTGGCCTGGGTGCTGGCGCCCCGGGGCAAACTGGCCTGGGTGCTGGCGCCCTGGGGCACACAGACTGGGTGCTGGCGCCCCGGGGCACACTCGCCTGGAGGTGGCGCCCAGGGGCACACTGGCCTGGGTGTTGGCGCCCCGGGGCACACTGACTGGGTGCTGGCGCCCCGGGGCACACTGGCCTGGGTGTTGGCGCCACGGGGCACACTGGCCTGGGTGGTGGCGCCCAGGGGCACACTGGCCTGGGTGGGGGCGCCCTGGGGCATACTGGCCAGGGTGCTGGCGCCCCGGGGCAAACTGGCCTGGGTGCTGGAGCCTTGGGGCACACTGACTGGGTGCTGGCGCCCCGGGGCACACTGGCCTGGGTGGTGGCGCCCAGGGGCACACTGGCCTGGGTGTTGGCGCCCCGGGGCACACTGGCCTGGGTGCTGGCGCCCCGGGGCACACTGGCCTGGGTGTTGGCGCCCCGGGGCAAACTGACTGGGTGCAGGCGTCTCGGGGCACACTGGCCTGGGTGCTGGGACACAGTGGCCTGGGTGGTGATGCGCCGGGGCACACTGGCCTGGGTGGTGGCGCCCCGGGGCACACTGGCCTGGGTGCTGACGCCCCTGGGCACACTGGCCTGCGTGCTGCTGCCCCGGAGAACGCTGGTCTATGTGCTGGCGCCCCGGGGCACACTGGCCTTGGTGCTGGCGCCCAGGGGCACACTGGCCTGGGTGCTGGCGCCCGGGGCACACTGGCCTGGGTGCTGGCGCCCCGGGGCACACTGTCCTGGGTGGTGGCGCCCAGGGGTACACTGGCCTGGGTGCTGAAGCCCAGGGGCACACTGGCCTGGGTGGTGGCGCCCAGGGGCACACTGGCCTGGGTGGTGGCGCTCCAGGGCACACTGGCCTGGGTGCTGGCGTCCCGGGGCACACTGGCCTGGGTGGTGGCGCCCAGGGGCACACTGTCCTGGGTGCTGGCGCCCAGGGGCACACTGGCCTGGGTGGTGGCGCCCAGGGGCACACTGGCCTTGGTGCTGGCGCTCCAGGGCACACTGGCCTGGGTGCTGGCGCTCCAGGGCACACTGGCCTGGGTGCTGGCGTCCCTGGGCACACTGGCCTGGGTGCTGGCGCCCGGGGGCACACTGGCCTGGGTGGTGGAGCCCCGGGGCACACTGGCCTGGGTGGTGGTGCCCCGGGGCACACTGGCCTTGCTGTTGGCGCTCCGGGGCACACTGGCCTGGGTGTTGGCGCCCCGGGGCACACTGGCCTTGCTGTAGGCGCTCCGGGGCACACTGACTGGGTGCTGGCGCCCCGGGGCACACAGGCCTGGGTGGTGGCGCCTAGGGGCACACTGGCCTGGGTGTTGGCGCCCCGGGGCACACTGACTGGGTGCTGGCGCCCCGGGGCACACTGGCCTGGGTGGTGGCGCCCCGGGGCACACTGGCCTGGGTGGTGGCGCCCAGGGGCACACTGGCCTGGGTGTTGGCGCCCTGGGGCACACTGGCCAGGGTGCTAGCGCCCCGGGGCAAACTGGCCAGGGTGCTGGCGCCCTGGGGCACACTGACTGGGTGCTGGCGCCCCGGGGCACACTGGCCTGGGTGGTGGCGCCCAGGGGCAAACTGGCCTGGGTGTTGGCGCCCCGGGGCACTCTGGCCTGGGTGCTGGCGCCCCGGGGCACACTGGCCTGGGTGTTGGCGCCCCGGGGCACACTGACTGGGTGCTGGCGACTCGGGGCACACTGGCCTGGGAGCTGGGACACAGTGGCCTGGGTGGTGATGCGCCGGGGCACACTGGACTGGGTGGTGGCGCCCCGGGGCACACTGGCCTGGGTGCTGACGCCCCTGGGCACACTGGCCTGCGTGCTGCTGCCCCGGGGAACGCTGGTCTATGTGCTGGCGCCCTGGGGCACACTGGCCTGGGTGGTGGCGCCCAGGGTCACTCTGGCCTGGGTGGTGTCGCCCCGGGGCACACTGGCCTGGGTGCTGGCGCCTCGGGGCACACTGGCCTGGGTGGTGGCGCCCCGGGGCACACTGGCCTGGGTGTTGGCGCGCCGGGGCACACTGGCCTGGGTGGTGGCGCCCAGGGGCACACTGGCCTGGGTGTTGGCGCCCCGGGGCACACTGGCCTGGGTGCTGGCGCCCCGGGGCACACTGGCCTGGCTGTTTGCGCCCCGGGGCACACTAGCCTGGCTGTTGGCGCCCCGGGGCACACTGGCCTGGGTGGTGGCGCCCAGGGTCACTCTGGCCTGGGTGGGGTCGCCCCGGGGCACACTGACTGGGTGCTGGCCCCCCGGGGCACACTGGCCTGGGTGTTGGCGCCCCGGGGCACACTGGCCTGGGTGGTGGCGCCCAGGGGCACACTGGCCTGGGTGTTGGCGCCCCGGGGCACACTGGCCAGGGTGCTGGCGCCCCGGGGCAAACTGGCCTGGGTGCTGGCGCCCTGGGGCACACTGACTGGGTGCTGGCGCCCCGGGGCACACTGGCCTGGGTGGTGGCGCCCAGGGGCACACTGGCCTGGGTGTTGGCGCCCCGGGGCACACTGGCCTGGGTGGTGGCGCCCAGGGGCACACTGGCCTGGGTGTTGGCGCCCCGGGGCACACTGGCCAGGGTGCTGGCGCCCCGGGGCAAACTGGCCTGGGTGCTGGCGCCCTGGGGCACACTGACTGGGTGCTGGCGCCCCGGGGCACACTGGAATGGGTGGTGGCGCCCAGGGGCACACTGGCCTGGGTGTTGGCGCCCCGGGGCACACTGGCCTGGGTGCTGGCGCCCCGGGGCACACTGGCCTGGGTGTTGGCGCCCCGGGGCACACTGACTGGGTGCTGGCGTCTCGGGGCACACTGGCCCTGGGTGCTGGGACACAGTGGCCTGGGTGGTGATGCGCCGGGGCACACTGGCCTGGGTGGTGGCGCCCCGGGGCACACTGGCCTGGGTGCTGACGCCACGAGGCACACTGGCCTGGGTGGTGGCGCCCCGGGGCACACTGGCCTGGGTGCTGGCGCCCCGGGGCACATTGGCCTGGGTGCTGGCGCCACGAGGCACACTGGCCTGGGTGGTGGCGCCCCGGGGCTCACTGGCCTGGGTGGTGGCGACCCGGGGCACACTGGCCTGGTTGGTGGCGCCCAGGGGCACACTGGCCTGGGTGCTGGCGCCCCGGGGCACATTGGCCTGGGTGCTGGCGCCACGAGGCACACTGGCCTGGGTGGTGGCGCCCCGGGGCTCACTGGCCTGGGTGGTGGCGACCCGGGGCACACTGGCCTGGATGGTGACGCTTCGGGGCACACTGGCCTGGGTGCTGGCGCCCCGGGGCACACTGGCCTGGGTGATGCCGGTCCGGGGCACACTGGCCTGGGTGATGCCGCCCCGGGGCACACTGGCCTGGATGCTGATGCTCCGGGGCACGCTGGGATTGGTGCTGACGCCACGGGGCACACAGGCCTGGGTGCTGACGCCAAGGGGCACACAGGCCTGGGTCCTGGTGCCCCGGGGCACACTGGCCTGGGTGCTGCCGCCCCGGGCACACTGAAATGGGTGCTGGCGCCCCGGGGCACACTGGCCAGGGTGCTCGCGCCCCGGGGCACACTGGCCTGGGTGCTGGCGCCCCGGGCACACTGGCCAAGGTGCTGGCGCCCCGGGGCACACTGCCCTGGGTGCTGGCGCCCCGGGGCACACTGGCCACGGTGCTCGCGCCCCGGGGCACACTGGCCTAGGTGCTGGCGCCCCGGGGCACACTGGCCTGGGTGCTGGCGCCCCGGGGCACACTGGCCTGGGTGCTGGCGCCCCGGGGCACACTGGCCTGTGTGTTTGCGCCCCGGGGGACCCTGGGCTATGTGTTGACGCCCCGGGGCACACTGGCCTGGGTGGTGGCGCCCCGGGGCACACTGGCCTGGGTGCTGGCGCCCAGGGCACACTGGCCAGGGTGCTCGCGACCCGGGGCACACTGGCCTGGGTGTTGGCGCCCAGGGGCACACTGGCCTGGGTGCTGGCGCCCGGGGCACACTGGCCTGGGTGCAGGCGCCCCGGGGCACACTGGCCTGGGTGCTAGCGCCCCGGAACACACTGGCCTGGGTGGTGGCGCCCAGGGGCACACTGGCCTGGGTGATGGCGCCTCGGGGCACACTGGCCTGGGTGGTGGCGCCCCGGGGCACATTGGCCTGGGTGCTGGCGCCACGAGGCACACTGGCCTGGGTGGTGGCGCCCCGGGGCTCACTGGCCTGGGTGATGGCGACCCGGGGCACACTGGCCTGGTTGGTGGCGCCCAGGGGCACACTGGCCTGGGTGCTGGCGCCCCGGGGCACATTGGCCTGGGTGCTGGCGCCACGAGGCACACTGGCCTGGGTGGTGGCGCCCCGGGGCTCACTGGCCTGGGTGGTGGCGACCCGGGGCACACTGGCCTGGATGGTGACGCTTCGGGGCACACTGGCCTGGGTGCTGGCGCCCCGGGGCACACTGGCCTGGGTGATGCCGGTCCGGGGCACACTGGCCTGGGTGATGCCGCCCCGGGGCACACTGGCCTGGATGCTGATGCTCCGGGGCACGCTGGGATTGGTGCTGACGCCACGGTGCACACAGGCCTGGGTGCTGACGCCAAGGGGCACACAGGCCTGGGTCCTGGTGCCCCGGGGCACACTGGCCTGGGTGCTGCCGCCCCGGGCACACTGAAATGGGTGCTGGCGCCCCGGGGCACACTGGCCAGGGTGCTCGCGCCCCGGGGCACACTGGCCTGGGTGCTGGCGCCCCGGGCACACTGGCCAAGGTGCTGGCGCCCCGGGGCACACTGCCCTGGGTGCTGGCGCCCCGGGGCACACTGGCCAGGGTGCTCGCGCCCCGGGGCACACTGGCCTAGGTGCTGGCGCCCCGGGGCACACTGGCCTGGGTGGTGGTGCCCCGGGGCACACTGGCCTGGGTGCTGGCGCCCCGGGGCACACTGGCCTGTGTGTTTGCGCCCCGGGGGACCCTGGGCTATGTGTTGACGCCCCGGGGCACACTGGCCTGGGTGGTGGCGCCCCGGGGCACACTGGCCTGGGTGCTGGCGCCCCGGGGCACACTGGCCTGGCTGTTTGCGCCCCGGGGCACACTGGCCTGGCTGTTGGCGCCCCGGGGCACACTGGCCTGGGTGGTGGCGCCCAGGGGCACACTGGCCTGGGTGGTGGCGCCCCGGGGCACACTGGCCTGGGTGGTGGCGCCCCGGGGCACACTGGCCTGGGTGGTGGCGCCCAGGGGCACACTGGCCTGGGTGCTGGCGCCCCGGGGCAAACTGGCCTGGGTGCTGGCGCCCCGGGGCACACTGACTGGGTGCTGGCGTCTCGGGGCACACTGGCCTGGGTGGTGGCACCCAGGGGCACACTGGCCTGGGTGCTGGGGCACAGTGGCCTGGGTGGTGGCGCCCAGGGGCACACTGGCCTGGGTGCTGGCGCCCCGGGGCAAACTGGCCTGGGTGCTGGCGCCCCGGGGCACACTGACTGGGTGCTGGCGTCTCGGGGCACACTGGCCTGGGTGGTGGCACCCAGGGGCACACTGGCCTGGGTGCTGGGGCACAGTGGCCTGGGTGGTGATGCGCTGGGGCACACTGGCCTGGGTGCTGGCGCCCCGGGGCACACTGGCCTGGGTGCTGGCGCCCCGGGGCACACTGGCCTGGGTGGTGTCGCCCCGGGGCACACTGGCCTGGGTGGTGGCGCCCCGGGGCACACTGGCCTGGCTGTTGGCGCCCCGGGGCACACTGGCCTATGGTGGCTCCCCGGGGCACACTGGCCTGGGTGGTGGCGCCCCGGAGCACACTGGCCTGGGTGGTGGCGCCCCGGGGCACACTGGCCTAGGTGGTGGCGCCCCGGGGCACACTGGCCTGGGTGGTGGCGCCCTGGGGCACACTGGCCTTGCTGTTGGCGCTCCGGGGCACACTGGCCTGGGTGGTGGCGCCCCGGGGCACACTGGCCTTGCTGTTGGCGCTCCGGGGCACACTGGCCTGGGTGGTGGCGCACAGGGGCACACTGGCTTGGGTGGTGGCGCCCCGGGGCACACTGGCCTGGGTGGTGGCGCCCCGGGGTACACTGGCCTGGGTGGTGGCGCCCAGGGTCACTCTGGCCTGGGTGGTGTCGCCCCGGGGCACACTGGCCTGGGTGCTGGCGCCTCGGGGCACACTGGCCTGGGTGGTGGCGCCCCGGGGCACACTGGCCTGGGTGTTGGCGCCCCGGGGCACACTGGCCTGGGTGGTGGCGCCCAGGGGCACACTGGCCTGGGTGTTGGCTCCCCGGGGCACACTGGCCTGGGTGGTGGCGCCCCGGGGCACACTGGCCTGGCTGTTTGCGCCCCGGGGCACACTGGCCTGGCTGTTGGCGCCCCGGGGCACACTGGCCTGGGTGGTGGCGCCCAGGGGCACACTGGCCTGGGTGGTGGCGCCCCGGGGAACATTGGCCTGGGTGGTGTCGCCCCGGGGCACACTGGCCTGGGTGCTGGCGCCTCGGGGCACACTGGCCTGGGTGGTGGCGCCCCGGGGCACACTGGCCTGGGTGTTGGCGCCCCGGGGCTCACTGCCTTGGGTTGTGGCGCCCAGGGGCACACTGGCCTGGGTGGTGGCGCCCCGGGGCACACTGGCCTGGGTGCTGGCGCCCCGGGGCTCACTGGCTTGGGTTGTGGCGCCCAGGGGCACACTGGCCTGGGTGGTGGCGCCCCGGGGCACACTGGCCTGGGTGTTGGCGCCCCGGGGCTCACTGGCTTGGGTTGTGGCGCCCAGGGGCACACTGGCCTGGGTGGTGGCGCCCCGGGGCACACTGGCCTGGGTGCTGGCACCCAGGGGCACACTGGCCTGGGTGCTGGGGCACAGTGGCCTGTGTGGTGATGCGCTGGGGCACACTGGCCTGGGTGGTGGCGCCCCGGGGCACACTGGCCTGGGTGCTGGCGCCCCGGGGCACACTGGCCTTGGTGCTGGCGCCCAGGGGCACACTGGCCTGGGTGCTGGCGCCCGGGGCACACTGGCCTGGGTGCTGGCGCCCCGGGGCACACTGTCCTGTTTGTTGGCGCCCCGGGGCACACTGGCCTGGGTGCTGGCGCCCAGGGGCACACTGGCCTGGGTGGTGGCGCCCAGGGGCACACTGGCCTGGGTGCTGGCGCCCAGGGGCACACTGGCCTGGGTGGTGGCGCCCAGGGGCACACTGGCCTGGGTGGTGGCGCTCCAGGGCACACTGGCCTGGGTGCTGGCGTCCCGGGGCACACTGGCCTGGGTGGTGGCGCCCAGGGGCACACTGTCCTGGGTGCTGGCGCCCAGGGGCACACTGGCCTGGGTGGTGGCGCCCAGGGGCACACTGGCCTGGTTGCTGGCGCTCCAGGGCACACTGGCCTGGGTGCTGGCGCTCCAGGGCACACTGGCCTGGGTGCTGCTGTCCCTGGGCACACTGGCCTGGGTGCTGGCGCCTCGGGGCACACTGGCCTGGGTGGTGGCGCCCCGGGGCACACAGGCCTGGCTGTTGGCGAACCGGGGCACACTGGCCTGGGTGGTGGCTCCCCGGGGCACACTGGCCTGGGTGGTGGCGCCCCGGAGCACACTGGCCTGGGTTTTGGCGCCCCGGGGCACACTGGCCTGGTTGGTGGCGCCCAGGGTCACACTGGCCTGGGTGGTGTCGCCCCGGGGCACACTGGCCTGGGTGCTGGCGCCCAGGGGCACACTGGCCTGGGTGGTGGCGCCCAGGGGCACACTGGCCTGGGTGGTGGCGCTCCAGGGCACACTGGCCTGGGTGCTGGCGTCCCGGGGCACACTGGCCTGGGTGGTGGCGCCCAGGGGCACACTGGCCTGGTTGCTGGCGCTCCAGGGCACACTGGCCTGGGTGCTGGCGCTCCAGGGCACACTGGCCTGGGTGCTGCTGTCCCTGGGCACACTGGCCTGGGTGCTGGCGCCTCGGGGCACACTGGCCTGGGTGGTGGCGCCCCGGGGCACACAGGCCTGGCTGTTGGCGCCCCGGGGCACACTGGCCTGGGTGGTGGCTCCCCGGGGCACACTGGCCTGGGTGGTGGCGCCCCGGAGCACACTGGCCTGGGTTTTGGCGCCCCGGGGCACACTGGCCTGGTTGGTGGCGCCCAGGGTCACACTGGCCTGGGTGGTGTCGCCCCGGGGCACACTGGCCTGGCTGTTGGCGCCCCGGTGCACACTGGCCTGGGTGGTGGCGCCCCGGTGCACACTGGCCTGGGTGGTGGCGCCCCGGGGCACACTGGCCTGGGTAGTGGCGCCCCGGGGCACACTCGCCTTGCTGTTGGCGCTCCGGGGCACACTGGCCTGGGTGGTGGCGCCCCGGGGCACACTGGCCTTGCTGTTGGCGCTCCGGGGCACACTGGCCTGGGTGGTGGCGCCCAGGGGCACACTGGCCTGGGTGGTGGCGCCCCGGGGCACTCAAGCCTGGGTGGTGGCGCCCCGGGGTACACTGGCCTGGGTGGTGGCGCCCAGGGTCACTCTGGCCTGGGTGGTGTCGCCCCGGGGCACACTGGCCTGGGTGCTGGCGCCCCCGGGCACACTGGCCTGGGTGCTGGCGCCCCGGGGCACACTGGCCTGGGTGGTGGCGCCCCGGGGCACACTGGCCTGGGTGTTGGCGCCCCGGGGCACACTGGCCTGGGTTGTGGCGCCCAGGGGCACACTGGCCTGGGTGTTGGCGCCCCGGGGCACACTGGCCTGGGTGCTGGCGCCCCGGGGCAAACTGGCCTGGGTGCTGGCGCCCTGGGGCACACAGACTGGGTGCTGGCGCCCCGGGGCACACTGGCCTGGGTGGTGGCGCCCAGGGGCACACTGGCCTGGGTGTTGGCGCCCCGGGGCACACTGACTGGGTGCTGGCGCCCCGGGGCACACTGGCCTGGGTGTTGGCGCCACGGGGCACACTGGCCTGGGTGGGGGCGCCCTGGGGCACACTGGCCAGGGTGCTGGCGCCCCGGGGCAAACTGGCCTGGGTGCTGGCGCCTTGGGGCACACTGACTGGGTGCTGGCGCCCCGGGGCACACTGGCCTGGGTGGGGGCGCCCTGGGGCACACTGGCCAGGGTGCTGGCGCCCCGGGGCAAACTGGCCTGGGTGCTGGCGCCTTGGGGCACACTGACTGGGTGCTGGCGCCCCGGGGCACACTGGCCTGGGTGGTGGCGCCCAGGGGCACACTGGCCTGGGTGTTGGCGCCCCGGGGCACACTGGCCTGGGTGCTGGCGCCCCGGGGCACACTGGCCTGGGTGTTGGCGCCCCGGGGCACACTGGCCTGGGTGCTGGGAAACAGTGGCCTGGGTGGTGATGCGCCGGGGCACACTGGCCTGGGTGGTAGCGCCCCGGGGCACACTGGCCTGGGTGCTGACGCCCCTGGGCACACTGGCCTGCGTGCTGCTGCCCCGGAGAACGCTGGTCTATGTGCTGGCGCCCCGGGGCACACTGGCCTTGGTGCTGGCGCCCAGGGGCACACTGGCCTGGGTGCTGGCGCCCGGGGCACACTGGCCTGGGTGCTGGCGCCCCGTGGCACACTGTCCTGTGTGTTGGCGCCCCGGGGCACACTGGCCTGGGTGCTGGCGCCCAGGGGCACACTGGCCTGGGTGGTGGCGCCCAGGGGCACACTGGCCTGGGTGCTGGCGCCCAGGGGCACACTGGCCTGGGTGGTGGCGCCCAGGGGCACACTGGCCTGGGAGGTGGCGCTCCAGGGCACACTGGCCTGGGTGCTGGCGTCCCGGGGCACACTGGCCTGGGTGGTGGCGCCCAGGGGCACACTGTCCTGGGTGCTGGCGCCCAGGGGCACACTGGCCTGGGTGGTGGCGCCCAGGGGCACACTGGCCTGGGTGCTGGCGCTCCAGGGCACACTGGCCTGGGTGCTGGCGCTCCAGGGCACACTGGCCTGGGTGCTGGCGTCCCTGGGCACACTGGCCTGGGTGCTGGCGCCCGGGGGCACACTGGCCTGGGTGGTGGAGCCCCGGGGCACACTGGCCTGGGTGGTGGTGCCCCGGAGCACACTGGCCTTGCTGTTGGCGCTCCGGGGCACACTGGCCTGGGTGGTGGCACCCCGGGGCACACTGGCCTTGCTGTAGGCGCTCCGGGGCACACTGACTGGGTGCTGGCGCCCCGGGGCACACTGGCCTGGGTGGTGGCGCCCAGAGGCACACTGGCCTGGGTGTTGGCGCCCCGGGGCACACTGACTGGGTGCTGGCGCCCCGGGGCACACTGGCCTGGGTGGTGGCGCCCCGGGGCACACTGGCCTGGGTGGTGGCGCCCAGGGGCACACTGGCCTGGGTGTTGGCGCCCTGGGGCACACTGGCCAGGGTGCTGGCGCCCCGGGGCAAACTGGCCTGGGTGCTGGCGCCCTGGGGCACACTGACTGGGTGCTGGCGCCCCGGGGCACACTGGCCTGGGTGGTGGCGCCCAGGGGAAACTGGCCTGGGTGTTGGCGCCCCGGGGCACACTGGCCTGGGTGCTGGCGCCCCGGGGCACACTTTCCAGGGTGTTGGCGCCCCGGGGCACACTGACTGGGTGCTGGCGACTCGGGGCACACTGGCCTGGGAGCTGGGACACAGTGGCCTGGGTGGTGATGCGCCGGGGCACACTGGACTGGGTGGTGGCGCCCCGGGGCACACTGGCCTGGGTGCTGACGCCCCTGGGCACACTTGCCTGCGTGCTGCTGCCCCGGGGAACGCTGGTCTATGTGCTGGCGCCCTGGGGCACACTGGCCTGGGTGGTGGCGCCCAGGGTCACTCTGGCCTGGGTGGTGTCGCCCCGGGGCACACTGGCCTGGGTGCTGGCGCCTCGGGGCACACTGGCCTGGGTGGTGGCGCCCCGGGGCACACTGGCCTGGGTGTTGGCGCCCCGGGGCACACTGGCCTGGGTGGTGGCGCCCAGGGGCACACTGGCCTGGGTGTTGGCGCCCCGGGGCACACTGGCCTGGGTGCTGGCGCCCCGGGGCACACTGGCCTGGCTGTTTGCGCCCCGGGGCACACTAGCCTGGCTGTTGGCGCCCCGGGGCACACTGGCCTGGGTGGTGACGCCCAGGGTCACTCTGGCCTGGGTGGTGTCGCCCCGGGGCACACTGACTGGGTGCTGGCGCCCCGGGGCACACTGGCCTGGGTGTTGGCGCCCCGGGGCACACTGGCCTGGGTGGTGGCGCCCAGGGGCACACTGGCCTGGGTGTTGGCGCCCCGGGGCACACTGGCCAGGGTGCTGGCGCCCCGGGGCAAACTGGCCTGGGTGCTGGCGCCCTGGGGCACACTGACTGGGTGCTGGCGCCCTGGGGCACACTGGCCTGGGTGGTGGCGCCCAGGGGCACACTGGCCTGAGTGTTGGCGCCCCGGGGCACACTGGCCTGGGTGGTGGCGCCCCGGGGCACACTGGCCTGGGTGCTGGCACCCAGGGGCACACTGGCCTGGGTGCTGGGGCACAGTGGCCTGTGTGGTGATGCGCTGGGGCACACTGGCCTGGGTGGTGGCGCCCCGGGGCACACTGGCCTGGGTGTTGGCGCCCCGGGGCTCACTGGCTTGGGTTGTGGCGCCCAGGGGCACACTGGCCTGGGTGCTGGCGTCCCGGGGCACACTGGCCTGGGTGGTGGCGCCCAGGGGCACACTGTCCTGGGTGCTGGCGCCCAGGGGCACACTGGCCTGGGTGGTGGCGCCCAGGGGCACACTGGCCTGGTTGCTGGCGCTCCAGGGCACACTGGCCTGGGTGCTGGCGCTCCAGGGCACACTGGCCTGGGTGCTGGCGTCCCTGGGCACACTGGCCTGGGTGCTGGCGCCTCGGGGCACACTGGCCTGGGTGGTGGCGCCCCGGGGCACACTGGCCTGGCTGTTGGCGCCCCGGGGCACACTGGCCTGGGTGGTGGCGCCCCGGAGCACACTGGCCTGGGTTTTGGCGCCCCGGGGCACACTGGCCTGGTTGGTGGCGCCCAGGGTCACACTGGCCTGGGTGGTGTCGCCCCGGGGCACACTGGCCTGGCTGTTGGCGCCCCGGTGCACACTAGCCTGGGTGGTGGCGCCCCGGGGCACACTGGCCTGGGTGGTGGCGCCCCGGGGCACACTGGCCTGGGTGGTGGCGCCCCGGGGCACACTCGCTTTGCTGTTGGCGCTCCGGGGCACACTGGCCTGGGTGGTGGCGCCCCGGGGCACACTGGCCTTGCTGTTGGCGCTCCGGGGCACACTGGCCTGGGTGGTGGCGCCCAGGGGCACACTGGCCTGAGTGGTGGCGCCCCGGGGCACTCTGGCCTGGGTGGTGGCGCCCCGGGGTACACTGGCCTGGGTGGTGGCGCCCAGGGTCACTCTGGCCTGGGTGGTGTCGCCCCGGGGCACACTGGCCTGGGTGCTGGCGCCCCCGGGCACACTGGCCTGGGTGCTGGCGCCCCGGGGCACACTGGCCTGGGTGGTGGCGCCCCGGGGCACACTGGCCTGGGTGTTGGCGCCCCGGGGCACACTGGCCTGGGTGGTGGCGCCCAGGGGCACACTGGCCTGGGTGTTGGCGCCCCGGGGCACACTGGCCTGGGTGCTGGCGCCCCGGGGCAAACTGGCCTGGGTGCTGGCGCCCTGGGGCACACAGACTGGGTGCTGGCGCCCCGGGGCACACTCGCCTGGGTGGTGGCGCCCAGGGGCACACTGGCCTGGGTGTTGGCGCCCCGGGGCACACTGACTGGGTGCTGGCGCCCCGGGGCACACTGGCCTGGGTGTTGGCGCCACGGGGCACACTGGCCTGGGTGGTGGCGCCCAGGGGCACACTGGCCTGGGTGGGGGCGCCCTGGGGCATACTGGCCAGGGTGCTGGCGCCCCGGGGCAAACTGGCCTGGGTGCTGGCGCCTTGGGGCACACTGACTGGGTGCTGGCGCCCCGGGGCACACTGGCCTTGGTGCTGGCGCCCAGGGGCACACTGGCCTGGGTGCTGGCGCCCGGGGCACACTGGCCTGGGTGCTGGCGCCCCGGGGCACACTGTCCTGTGTGTTGGCGCCCCGGGGCACACTGGCCTGGGTGGTGGCGCCCCGGGGCACACTGGCCTGGGTGGTGGCGCCCAGGGGCACACTGGCCTGGGTGTTGGCGCCCTGGGGCACACTGGCCAGGGTGCTGGCGCCCCGGGGCAAACTGGCCTGGGTGCTGGCGCCCTGGGGCACACTGACTGGGTGCTGGCGCCCCGGGACACACTGGCCTGGGTGGTGGCGCCCAGGGGCAAACTGGCCTGGGTGTTGGCGCCCCGGGGCACTCTGGCCTGGGTGCTGGCGCCCCGGGGCACACTGGCCTGGGTGTTGGCGCCCCGGGGCACACTGACTGGGTGCTGGCGACTCGGGGCACACGGGCCTGGGAGCTGGGACACAGTGGCCTGGGTGGTGATGCGCCGGGGCACACTGGACTGGGTGGTGGCGCCCCGGGGCACACTGGCCTGGGTGCTGACGCCCCTGGGCACACTGGCCTGCGTGCTGCTGCCCCGGGGAACGCTGGTCTATGTGCTGGCGCCCTGGGGCACACTGGCCTGGGTGGTGGCGCCCAGGGTCACTCTGGCCTGGGTGGTGTCGCCCCGGGGCACACTGGCCAGGGTGCTGGCGCCTCGGGACACACTGGCCTGGGTGGTGGCGCCCCGGGGCACACTGGCCTGGGTGTTGGCGCGCCGGGGCACACTGGCCTGGGTGGTGGCGCCCAGGGGCACACTGGCCTGGGTGTTGGCGCCCCGGGGCACACTGGCCTGGCTGTTTGCGCCCCGGGGCACACTAGCCTGGCTGTTGGCGCCCCGGGGCACACTGGCCTGGGTGGTGGCGCCCAGGGTCACTCTGGCCTGGGTGGTGTCGCCCCGGGGCACACTGACTGGGTGCTGGCGCCCCGGGGCACACTGGCCTGGGTGTTGGCGCCCCGGGGCACACTGGCCTGGGTGGTGGCGCCCAGGGGCACACTGGCCTGGGTGTTGGCGCCCCGGGGCACACTGGCCAGGGTGCTGGCGCCCCGGGGCAAACTGGCCTGGGTGCTGGCGCCCTGGGGCACACTGACTGGGTGCTGGCGCCCCGGGGCACACTGGCCTGGGTGGTGGCGCCCAGGGGCACACTGGCCTGGGTGTTGGCGCCCCGGGGCACACTGGCCTGGGTGTTGGCGCCCCGGGGCACACTGGCCTGGGTGGTGGCGCCCAGGGGCACACTGGCCTGGGTGTTGGCGCCCCGGGGCACACTGGCCAGGGTGCTGGCGCCCCGGGGCAAACTGGCCTGGGTGCTGGCGCCCTGGGGCACACTGACTGGGTGCTGGCGCCCCGGGGCACACTGGAATGGGTGGTGGCGCCCAGGGGCACACTGGCCTGGGTGTTGGCGCCCCGGGGCACACTGGCCTGGGTGCTGGCGCCCGGGGCACACTGGCCTGGGTGTTGGCGCCCCTGGGCACACTGACTGGGTGCTGGCGTCTCGGGGCACACTGGCCTGGGTGCTGGGACACAGTGGCCTGGGTGGTGATGCGCCGGGGCACACTGGCCTGGGTGGTGGCGCCCCGGGGCACACTGGCCTGGGTGCTGACGCCCCGGGGCACACTGGCCTGGGTGGTGGCGCCCCGGAGCACACTGGTCTGGGTGGTGGCGCCCAGGGGCACACTGGCCTGGGTGCTGACGCCCCGGGGCACACTGGCCTGGGTGTTGGCGCCCCGTGGCACACTGGCCTGGGTGGTGGCGCCCAGGGGCACACTGGCCTGGGTGTTGGCGCCCCGGGGCACACTGGCCAGGGTGCTGGCGCCCCGGGGCAAACTGGCCTGGGTGCTGGCGCCCTGGGGCACACTGACTGGGAGCTGGCGCCCCGGGGCACACTGGCCTGGGTGGTGGCGCCCAGGGGCACACTGGCCTGGGTGTTGGCGCCCCGGGGCACACTGGCCTGGGTGTTGGCGCCCCGGGGCACACTGGCCTGGGTGGTGGCGCCCAGGGGCACACTGGCCTGGGTGTTGGCGCCCCGGGGCACACTGGCCAGGGTGCTGGCGCCCCGGGGCAAACTGGCCTGGGTGCTGGCGCCCTGGGGCACACTGACTGGGTGCTGGCGCCCCGGGGCACACTGGAATGGGTGGTGGCGCCCAGGGGCACACTGGCCTGGGTGTTGGCGCCCCGGGGCACACTGGCCTGGGTGTTGGCGCCCCGGGGCACACTGGCCTGGGTGGTGGCGCCCAGGGGCACACTGGCCTGGGTGTTGGCGCCCCGGGGCACACTGGCCTGGGTGCTGGCGCCCCGGGGCACACTGGCCTGGCTGTTTGCGCCCCGGGGCACACTAGCCTGGCTGTTGGCGCCCCGGGGCACACTGGCCTGGGTGGTGTCGCCCAGGGTCACTCTGGCCTGGGTGGTGTCGCCCCGGGGCACACTGGCCTGGGTGCTGGCGCCCCGGGGCACACTGGCCTGGCTGTTTGCGCCCCGGGGCACACTAGCCTGGCTGTTGGCGCCCCGGGGCACACTGGCCTGGGTGTTGGCGCCCCGGGGCACACTGGCCTGGGTGGTGGCGCCCAGGGGCACACTGGCCTGGGTGTTGGCGCCCCGGGGCACACTGGCCAGGGTGCTGGCGCCCCGGGGCAAACTGGCCTGGGTGCTGGCGCCCTGGGGCACACTGACTGGGTGCTGGCGCCCCGGGGCACACTGGCCTGGGTGGTGGCGCCTAGGGGCACACTGGCCTGAGTGTTGGCGCCCCGGGGCACACTGGCCTGGGTGCTGGCGCCCCGGGGCTCACTGGCTTGGGTTGTGGCGCCCAGGGGCACACTGGCCTGGGTGGTGGCGCCCCGGGGCACACTGGCCTGGGTGCTGGCACCCAGGGGCACACTGGCCTGGGTGCTGGGGCACAGTGGCCTGTGTGGTGATGCGCTGGGGCACACTGGCCTGGGTGGTGGCGCCCCGGGGCACACTGGCCTGGGTGTTGGCGCCCCGGGGCTCACTGGCTTGGGTTGTGGCGCCCAGGGGCACACTGGCCTGGGTGGTGGCGCCCCGGGGCACACTGGCCTGGGTGTTGGCGCCCCGGGGCTCACTGGCTTGGGTTGTGGCGCCCAGGGGCACACTGGCCTGGGTGGTGGCGCCCCGGGGCACACTGGCCTGGGTGCTGGCACCCAGGGGCACACTGGCCTGGGTGCTTGGGCACAGTGGCCTGTGTGGTGATGCGCTGGGGCACACTGGCCTGGGTGGTGGCGCCCCGGGGCACACTGGCTTGGGTGCTGGCGCCCCGGGGCACACTGGCCTGGGTGCTGACGCCCCTGGGCACACTGGCCTGCGTGCTGCTGCCCCGGGGAACGCTGGTCTATGTGCTGGCGCCCCGGGGCACACTGGCCTTGGTGCTGGCGCCCAGGGGCACACTGGCCTGGGTGCTGGCGCCCGGGGCACACTGGCCTGGGTGCTGGCGCCCCGGGGCACACTGTCCTGTGTGTTGGCGCCCAGGGGCACACTGGCCTGGGTGGTGGCGCCCAGGGGCACACTGGCCTGGGTGGTGGCGCTCCAGGGCACACTGGCCTGGGTGCTGGCGTCCCGGGGCACACTGGCCTGGGTGGTGGCGCCCAGGGGCACACTGTCCTGGGTGCTGGCGCCCAGGGGCACACTGGCCTGGGTGGTGGCGCCCAGGGGCACACTGGCCTGGTTGCTGGCGCTCCAGGGCACACTGGCCTGGGTGCTGGCGCTCCAGGGCACACTGGCCTGGGTGCTGGCGTCCCTGGGCACACTGGCCTGGGTGCTGGCGCCTCGGGGCACACTGGCCTGGGTGGTGGCGCCCCGGGGCACACTGGCCTGGCTGTTGGCGCCCCGGGGCACACTGGCCTGGGTGGTGGCTCCCCGGGGCACACTGGCCTGGGTGGTGGCGCCCCGGAGCACACTGGCCTGGGTTTTGGCGCCCCGGGGCACACTGGCCTGGTTGGTGGCGCCCAGGGTCACACTGGCCTGGGTGGTGTCGCCCCGGGGCACACTGGCCTGGCTGTTGGCACCCCGGTGCACACTAGCCTGGGTGGTGGCGCCCCGGGGCACACTGGCCTGGGTGGTGGCGCCCCGGGGCACACTGGCCTGGGTGGTGGCGCCCCGGGGCACACTCGCTTTGCTGTTGGCGCTCCGGGGCACACTGGCCTGGGTGGTGGCGCCCCGGTTCACACTGGCCTTGCTGTTGGCGCTCCGGGGCACACTGGCCTGGGTGCTGGCGCCCCGGGGCACACTGGCCTGGGTGCTGGCGCTCCAGGGTACACTGGCCTGGGTGCTGGCTCTCCAGGGCACACTGGCCTGGGTGCTGGCGTCCCTGGGCACACTGGCCTGGGTGCTGGCGCCCCGGGGCACACTGGCCTGGCTGTTTGCGCCCCGGGGCACACTAGCCTGGCTGTTGGCGCCCCGGGGCACACTGGCCTGGGTGGTGGCGCCCAGGGTCACTCTGGCCTGGATGGTGTCGCCCCGGGGCACACTGACTGGGTGCTGGCGCCCCGGGGCACACTGGCCTGGGTGTTGGCGCCCCGTGGCACACTGGCCTGGGTGGTGGCGCCCAGGGGCACACTGGCCTGGGTGTTGGCGCCCCGGGGCACACTGGCCAGGGTGCTGGCGCCCCGGGGCAAACTGGCCTGGGTGCTGGCGCCCTGGGGCACACTGACTGGGAGCTGGCGCCCCGGGGCACACTGGCCTGGGTGGTGGCGCCCAGGGGCACACTGGCCTGGGTGTTGGCGCCCCGGGGCACACTGGCCTGGGTGTTGGCGCCCCGGGGCACACTGGCCTGGGTGGTGGCGCCCAGGGGCACACTGGCCTGGGTGTTGGCGCCCCGGGGCACACTGGCCAGGGTGCTGGCGCCCCGGGGCAAACTGGCCTGGGTGCTGGCGCCCTGGGGCACACTGACTGGGTGCTGGCGCCCCGGGGCACACTGGAATGGGTGGTGGCGCCCAGGGGCACACTGGCCTGGGTGTTGGCGCCCCGGGGCACACTGGCCTGGGTGTTGGCGCCCCGGGGCACACTGGCCTGGGTGGTGGCGCCCAGGGGCACACTGGCCTGGGTGTTGGCGCCCCGGGGCACACTGGCCTGGGTGCTGGCGCCCCGGGGCACACTGGCCTGGCTGTTTGCGCCCCGGGGCACACTAGCCTGGCTGTTGGCGCCCCGGGGCACACTGGCCTGGGTGGTGACGCCCAGGGTCACTCTGGCCTGGGTGGTGTCGCCCCTGGGCACACTGACTGGGTGCTGGCGCCCCGGGGCACACTGGCCTGGGTGTTGGCGCCCCGGGGCACACTGGCCTGGGTGGTGGCGCCCAGGGGCACACTGGCCTGGGTGTTGGCGCCCCGGGGCACACTGGCCAGGGTGCTGGCGCCCCGGGGCAAACTGGCCTGGGTGCTGGCGCCCTGGGGCACACTGACTGGGTGCTGGCGCCCCGGGGCACACTGGCCTGGGTGGTGGCGCCCAGGGGCACACTGGCCTGAGTGTTGGCGCCCCGGGGCACACTGGCCTGGGTGCTGGCGCCCCGGGGCTCACTGGCTTGGGTTGTGGCGCCCAGGGGCACACTGGCCTGGGTGGTGGCGCCCCGGGGCACACTGGCCTGGGTGCTGGCACCCAGGGGCACACTGGCCTGGGTGCTGGGGCACAGTGGCCTGTGTGGTGATGCGCTGGGGCACACTGGCCTGGGTGGTGGCGCCCCGGGGCACACTGGCCTGGGTGTTGGCGCCCCGGGGCTCACTGGCTTGGGTTGTGGCGCCCAGGGGCACACTGGCCTGGGTGGTGGCGCCCCGGGGCACACTGGCCTGGGTGTTGGCGCCCCGGGGCTCACTGGCTTGGGTTGTGGCGCCCAGGGGCACACTGGCCTGGGTGGTGGCGCCCCGGGGCACACTGGCCTGGGTGCTGGCACCCAGGGGCACACTGGCCTGGGTGCTTGGGCACAGTGGCCTGTGTGGTGATGCGCTGGGGCACACTGGCCTGGGTGGTGGCGCCCCGGGGCACACTGGCTTGGGTGCTGGCGCCCCGGGGCACACTGGCCTGGGTGCTGACGCCCCTGGGCACACTGGCCTGCGTGCTGCTGCCCCGGGGAACGCTGGTCTATGTGCTGGCGCCCCGGGGCACACTGGCCTTGGTGCTGGCGCCCAGGGGCACACTGGCCTGGGTGCTGGCGCCCGGGGCACACTGGCCTGGGTGCTGGCGCCCCGGGGCACACTGTCCTGTGTGTTGGCGCCCAGGGGCACACTGGCCTGGGTGGTGGCGCCCAGGGGCACACTGGCCTGGGTGGTGGCGCTCCAGGGCACACTGGCCTGGGTGCTGGCGTCCCGGGGCACACTGGCCTGGGTGGTGGCGCCCAGGGGCACACTGTCCTGGGTGCTGGCGCCCAGGGGCACACTGGCCTGGGTGGTGGCGCCCAGGGGCACACTGGCCTGGTTGCTGGCGCTCCAGGGCACACTGGCCTGGGTGCTGGCGCTCCAGGGCACACTGGCCTGGGTGCTGGCGTCCCTGGGCACACTGGCCTGGGTGCTGGCGCCTCGGGGCACACTGGCCTGGGTGGTGGCGCCCCGGGGCACACTGGCCTGGCTGTTGGCGCCCCGGGGCACACTGGCCTGGGTGGTGGCTCCCCGGGGCACACTGGCCTGGGTGGTGGCGCCCCGGAGCACACTGGCCTGGGTTTTGGCGCCCCGGGGCACACTGGCCTGGTTGGTGGCGCCCAGGGTCACACTGGCCTGGGTGGTGTCGCCCCGGGGCACACTGGCCTGGCTGTTGGCACCCCGGTGCACACTAGCCTGGGTGGTGGCGCCCCGGGGCACACTGGCCTGGGTGGTGGCGCCCCGGGGCACACTGGCCTGGGTGGTGGCGCCCCGGGGCACACTCGCTTTGCTGTTGGCGCTCCGGGGCACACTGGCCTGGGTGGTGGCGCCCCGGTTCACACTGGCCTTGCTGTTGGCGCTCCGGGGCACACTGGCCTGGGTGCTGGCGCCCCGGGGCACACTGGCCTGGGTGCTGGCGCCCCGGGGCACACTGGCCTGGGTGGTGGCGCCCCGGCACACTGGCCTGGGTGCTGGCGCCCCGGGGCACACTGGCCTGGGTGGTGGCGCCCCGGGGCACACTGGCCTGGGTGGTGGCGCCCAGGGGCACACTGGCCTGAGTGGTGGCGCCCCGGGGCACTCTGGCCTGGGTGGTAGCGCCCCGGGGTACACTGGCCTGGGTGGTGGCGCCCAGGGTCACTCTGGCCTGGGTGGTGTCGCCCCGGGGCACACTGGCCTGGGTGCTGGCGCCCCCGGGCACACTGGCCTGGGTGCTGGCGCCCCGGGGCACACTGGCCTGGGTGGTGGCGCCCCGGGGCACACTGGCCTGGGTGTTGGCGCCCCGGGGCACACTGGCCTGGGTGGTGGCGCCCAGGGGCACACTGGCCTGGGTGTTGGCGCCCCGGGGCACACTGGCCTGGGTGCTGGCGCCCCGGGGCAAACTGGCCTGGGTGCTGGCGCCCTGGGGCACACAGACTGGGTGCTGGCGCCCCGGGGCACACTCGCCTGGGTGGTGGCGCCCAGGGGCACACTGGCCTGGGTGTTGGCGCCCCGGGGCACACTGACTGGGTGCTGGCGCCCCGGGGCACACTGGCCTGGGTGTTGGCGCCACGGGGCACACTGGCCTGGGTGGTGGCGCCCAGGGGCACACTGGCCTGGGTGGGGGCGCCCTGGGGCATACTGGCCAGGGTGCTGGCGCCCCGGGGCAAACTGGCCTGGGTGCTGGCGCCTTGGGGCACACTGACTGGGTGCTGGCGCCCCGGGGCACACTGGCCTGGGTGGTGGCGCCCAGGGGCACACTGGCCTGGGTGTTGGCGCCCCGGGGCACACTGGCCTGGGTGCTGGCGCCCCGGGGCACACTGGCCTGGGTGTTGGCGCCCCGGGGCACACTGACTGGGTGCTGGCGTCTCGGGGCACACTGGCCTGGGTGCTGGGACACAGTGGCCTGGGTGGTGATGCGCCGGGGCACACTGGCCTGGGTGGTGGCGCCCCGGGGCACACTGGCCTGGGTGCTGACGCCCCTGGGCACACTGGCCTGCGTGCTGCTGCCCCGGAGAACGCTGGTCTATGTGCTGGCGCCCCGGGGCACACTGGCCTTGGTGCTGGCGCCCAGGGGCACACTGGCCTGGGTGCTGGCGCCCGGGGCACACTGGCCTGGGTGCTGGCGCCCCGGGGCACACTGTCCTGTGTGTTGGCGCCCCGGGGCACACTGGCCTGGGTGGTGGCGCCCCGGGGCACACTGGCCTGGGTGGTGGCGCCCAGGGGCACACTGGCCTGGGTGTTGGCGCCCTGGGGCACACTGGCCAGGGTGCTGGCGCCCCGGGGCAAACTGGCCTGGGTGCTGGCGCCCTGGGGCACACTGACTGGGTGCTGGCGCCCCGGGACACACTGGCCTGGGTGGTGGCGCCCAGGGGCAAACTGGCCTGGGTGTTGGCGCCCCGGGGCACTCTGGCCTGGGTGCTGGCGCCCCGGGGCACACTGGCCTGGGTGTTGGCGCCCCGGGGCACACTGACTGGGTGCTGGCGACTCGGGGCACACTGGCCTGGGAGCTGGGACACAGTGGCCTGGGTGGTGATGCGCCGGGGCACACTGGACTGGGTGGTGGCGCCCCGGGGCACACTGGCCTGGGTGCTGACGCCCCTGGGCACACTGGCCTGCGTGCTGCTGCCCCGGGGAACGCTGGTCTATGTGCTGGCGCCCTGGGGCACACTGGCCTGGGTGGTGGCGCCCAGGGTCACTCTGGCCTGGGTGGTGTCGCCCCGGGGCACACTGGCCTGGGTGCTGGCGCCTCGGGACACACTGGCCTGGGTGGTGGCGCCCCGGGGCACACTGGCCTGGGTGTTGGCGCGCCGGGGCACACTGGCCTGGGTGGTGGCGCCCAGGGGCACACTGGCCTGGGTGTTGGCGCCCCGGGGCACACTGGCCTGGCTGTTTGCGCCCCGGGGCACACTAGCCTGGCTGTTTGCGCCCCGGGGCACACTGGCCTGGGTGGTGGCGCCCAGGGTCACTCTGGCCTGGGTGCTGGCGCCCTGGGGCACACTGACTGGGTGCTGGCGCCCCGGGACACACTGGCCTGGGTGGTGGCGCCCAGGGGCACACTGGCCTGGGTGTTGGCGCCCCGGGGCACACTGGCCTGGGTGTTGGCGCCCCGGGGCACACTGGCCTGGGTGGTGGCGCCCAGGGGCACACTGGCCTGGGTGTTGGCGCCCCGGGGCACACTGGCCAGGGTGCTGGCGCCCCGGGGCAAACTGGCCTGGGTGCTGGCGCCCTGGGGCACACTGACTGGGTGCTGGCGCCCCGGGGCACACTGGAATGGGTGGTGGCGCCCAGAAGCACACTGGCCTGGGTGTTGGCGCCCCGGGGCACACTGGCCTGGGTGCTGGCGCCCCGGGGCACACTGGCCTGGGTGTTGGCGCCCCGGGGCACACTGACTGGGTGCTGGCGTCTCGGGGCACACTGGCCTGGGTGCTGGGACACAGTGGCCTGGGTGGTGATGCGCCGGGGCACACTGGCCTGGGTGGTGGCGCCCCGGGGCACACTGGCCTGGGTGCTGACGCCCCGGGGCACACTGGCCTGGGTGGTGGCGCCCCGGAGCACACTGGCCTGGGTGGTGGCGCCCCGGGGCACACTGGCCTGGGTGGTGGCGCCCAGGGGCACACTGTCCTGGGTGCTGGCGCCCAGGGGCACACTGGCCTGGGTGGTGGCGCCCAGGGGCCCACTGGCCTGGGTGCTGGCGCTCCAGGGTACACTGGCCTGGGTGCTGGCTCTCCAGGGCACACTGGCCTGGGTGCTGGCGTCCCTGGGCACACTGGCCTGGGTGCTGGCGCCCCGGGGCACACTGGCCTGGCTGTTTGCGCCCCGGGGCACACTAGCCTGGCTGTTGGCGCCCCGGGGCACACTGGCCTGGGTGGTGGCGCCCAGGGTCACTCTGGCCTGGGTGGTGTCGCCCCGGGGCACACTGACTGGGTGCTGGCGCCCCGGGGCACACTGGCCTGGGTGTTGGCGCCCCGGGGCACACTGGCCTGGGTGGTGGCGCCCAGGGGCACACTGGCCTGGGTGTTGGCGCCCCGGGGCACACTGGCCAGGGTGCTGGCGCCCCGGGGCAAACTGGCCTGGGTGCTGGCGCCCTGGGGCACACTGACTGGGTGCTGGCGCCCCGGGGCACACTGGCCTGGGTGGTGGCGCCCAGGGGCACACTGGCCTGGGTGTTGGCGCCCCGGGGCACACTGGCCTGGGTGTTGGCGCCCCGGGGCACACTGGCCTGGGTGGTGGCGCCCAGGGGCACACTGGCCTGGGTGTTGGCGCCCCGGGGCACACTGGCCAGGGTGCTGGCGCCCCGGGGCAAACTGGCCTGGGTGCTGGCGCCCTGGGGCACACTGACTGGGTGCTGGCGCCCCGGGGCACACTGGAATGGGTGGTGGCGCCCAGGGGCACACTGGCCTGGGTGTTGGCGCCCCGGGGCACACTGGCCTGGGTGCTGGCGCCCCGGGGCACACTGGCCTGGGTGTTGGCGCCCCGGGGCACACTGACTGGGTGCTGGCGTCTCGGGGCACACTGGCCTGGGTGCTGGGACACAGTGGCCTGGGTGGTGATGCGCCGGGGCACACTGGCCTGGGTGGTGGCGCCCCGGGGCACACTGGCCTGGGTGCTGACGCCCCGGGGCACACTGGCCTGGGTGGTGACGCCCCGGAGCACACTGGCCTGGGTGGTGGCGCCCCGGGGCACACTGGCCTGGGTGGTGGCGCCCAGGGGCACACTGTCCTGGGTGCTGGCGCCCAGGGGCACACTGGCCTGGGTGGTGGCGCCCAGGGGCCCACTGGCCTGGGTGCTGGCGCTCCAGGGTACACTGGCCTGGGTGCTGGCTCTCCAGGGCACACTGGCCTGGGTGCTGGCGTCCCTGGGCACACTGGCCTGGGTGCTGGCGCCCCGGGGCACACTGGCCTGGCTGTTTGCGCCCCGGGGCACACTAGCCTGGCTGTTGGCGCCCCGGGGCACACTGGCCTGGGTGGTGGCGCCCAGGGTCACTCTGGCCTGGGTGGTGTCGCCCCGGGGCACACTGACTGGGTGCTGGCGCCCCGGGGCACACTGGCCTGGGTGTTGGCGCCCCGGGGCACACTGGCCTGGGTGGTGGCGCCCAGGGGCACACTGGCCTGGGTGTTGGCGCCCCGGGGCACACTGGCCAGGGTGCTGGCGCCCCGGGGCAAACTGGCCTGGGTGCTGGCGCCCTGGGGCACACTGACTGGGTGCTGGCGCCCCGGGGCAAACTGGCCTGGGTGGTGGCGCCCAGGGGCACACTGGCCTGGGTGTTGGCGCCCCGGGGCACACTGGCCTGGGTGTTGGCGCCCCGGGGCACACTGGCCTGGGTGGTGGCGCCCAGGGGCACACTGGCCTGGGTGTTGGCGCCCCGGGGCACACTGGCCAGGGTGCTAGCGCCCCGGGGCAAACTGGCCTGGGTGCTGGCGCCCTGGGGCACACTGACTGGGTGCTGGCGCCCCGGGGCACACTGGAATGGGTGGTGGCGCCCAGGGGCACACTGGCCTGGGTGTTGGCGCCCCGGGGCACACTGGCCTGGGTGCTGGCGCCCCGGGGCACACTGGCCTGGGTGTTGGCGCCCCGGGGCACACTGACTGGGTGCTGGCGTCTCGGGGCACACTGGCCTGGGTGCTGGGACACAGTGGCCTGGGTGGTGATGCGCCGGGGCACACTGGCCTGGGTGGTGGCGCCCCGGGGCACACTGGCCTGGGTGCTGACGCCCCGGGGCACACTGGCCTGGGTGGTGGCGCCCCGGAGCACACTGGCCTGGGTGGTGGCTCCCCGGGGCACACTGGCCTGGGTGGTGGCGCGCAGGGGCACACTGTCCTGGGTGCTGGCGCCCAGGGGCACACTGGCCTGGGTGGTGGCGCCCAGGGGCCTACTGGCCTGGGTGCTGGCGCTCCAGGGTACACTGGCCTGGGTGCTGGCTCTCCAGGGCACACTGGCCTGGGTGGTGGAGCCCCGGGGCACACTGGCCTGGGTGGTGGTGCCCCGGGGCACACTGGCCTTGCTGTTGGCGCTCCGGGGCACACTGGCCTGGGTGGTGGCGCCCCGGGGCACACTGGCCTTGCTGTAGGCGCTCCGGGGCACACTGACTGGGTGCTGGCGCCCCGGGGCACACTGGCCTGGGTGGTGGCGCCCAGGGGCACACTGGCCTGGGTGTTGGCGCCCCGGGGCACACTGACTGGGTGCTGGCGCCCCGGGGCACACTGGCCTGGGTGGTGGCGCCCCGGGGCACACTGGCCTGGGTGGTGGCGCCCAGGGGCACACTGGCCTTGCTGTTGGCGCTCCGGGGCACACTGGCCTGGGTGGTGGCGCCCCGGGGCACACTGGCCTTGCTGTAGGCGCTCCGGGGCACACTGACTGGGTGCTGGCGCCCCGGGGCACACTGGCCTGGGTGGTGGCGCCCAGGGGCACACTGGCCTGGGTGTTGGCGCCCCGGGGCACACTGACTGGGTGCTGGCGCCCCGGGGCACACTGGCCTGGGTGGTGGCGCCCCGGGGCACACTGGCCTGGGTGGTGGCGCCCAGGGGCACACTGGCCTGGGTGTTGGCGCCCTGGGGCACACTGGCCAGGGTGCTGGCTTCCCGGGGCAAACTGGCCTGGGTGCTGGCGCCTTGGGGCACACTGACTGGGTGCTGGCGCCCCGGGGCACACTGGCCTGGGTGCTGGCGCCCCGGGGCACACTGGCCTGGGTGTTGGCGCCCCGGGGCACACTGACTGGGTGCTGGCGTCTCGGGGCACACTGGCCTGGGTGCTGGGACACAGTGGCCTGGGTGGTGATACGCCGGGGCACACTGGACTGGGTGGTGGCGCCCCGGGGCACACTGGCCTGGGTGCTGACGCCCCTGGGCACCCTGGCCTGCGTGCTGCTGCCCCGGGGAACGCTGGTCTATGTGCTGGCGCCCTGGGGCACACTGGCCTGGGTGGTGGCGCCCAGGGTCACTCTGGCCTGGGTGGTGTCGCCCCGGGGCACACTGACTGGGTGCTGGCGCCCCGGGGCACACTGGCCTGGGTGCTGGCGCCTCCTGGCACACTGGCCTGGGTGGTGGCGCCCCGGGGCACACTGGCCTGGGTGTTGGCGCCCAGGGCACACTGGCCTGGGTGGTGGCGCCCAGGGGCACACTGGCCTGGGTGTTGGCGCCCCGGGGCACACTGGCCTGGGTGCTGGCGCCCCGGGGCACACTGGCCTGGCTGTTTGCGCCCCGGGGCACACTGGCCTGGCTGTTGGCGCCCCGGGGCACACTGGCCTGGGTGGTGGCGCCCAGGGTCAATCTGGCCTGGGTGGTGTCGCCCCGGGGCACACTGACTGGGTGCTGGCGCCCCGGGGCACACTGGCCTGGGTGTTGGCGCCCCGGGGCACACTGACTGGGTGCTGGCGTCTCGGGGCACACTAGCCTGGGTGCTGGGACACAGTGGCCTGGGTGGTGATGCGCCGGGGCACACTGGACTGGGTGGTGGCGCCCCGGGGCACACTGGCCTGGGTGCTGACGCCCCCTGGGCACCCTGGCCTGCGTGCTGCTGCCCCGGGGAACGCTGGTCTATGTTCTGGCGCCCTGGGGCACACTGGCCTGGGTGGTGGCGCCCAGGGTCACTCTGGCCTGGGTGGTGTCGCCCCGGGGCACACTGGCCTGGGTGCTGGCGCCTCGGGGCACACTGGCCTGGGTGGTGGCGCCCCGGGGCACACTGGCCTGGGTGTTGGCGCCCCGGGGCACACTGGCCTGGGTGGTGGCGCCCAGGGGCACACTGGCCTGGGTGTTGGCGCCCCGGGGCACACTGGCCTGGGTGCTGGCGCCCCGGGGCACACTGGCCTGGCTGTTTGCGCCCCGGGGCACACTGGCCTGGCTGTTGGCGCCCCGGGGCACACTGGCCTGGGTGGTGGCGCCCAGGGTCACTCTGGCCTGGGTGGTGTCGCCCCGGGGCACACTGACTGGGTGCTGGCGCCCCGGGGCACACTGGCCTGGGTGTTGGCGCCCCGGGGCACACTGGCCTGGGTGGTGGCGCCCAGGGGCACACTGGCCTGGGTGGGGTCGCCCTGGGGCACACTGGCCAGGGTGCTGGCGCCCCGGGGCAAACTGGCCTGGGTGCTGGCGCCTTGGGGCACACTGACTGGGTGCTGGCGCCCCGGGGCACACTGGCCTGGGTGGTGGCGCCCAGGGGCACACTGGCCTGGGTGTTGGCGCCCCGGGGCACACTGGCCTGGGTGCTGGCGCCCCGGGGCACACTGGCCTGGGTGTTGGCGCGCCGGGGCACACTGACTGGGTGCTGGCGTCTCGGGGCACACTGGCCTGGGTGCTGGGACACAGTGGCCTGGGTGGTGATGCGCCGGGGCACACTGGCCTGGGTGGTGGCGCCCCGGGGCACACTGGCCTGGGTGCTGACGCCCCTGGGCACACTGGCCTGCGTGCTGCTGCCCCGGAGAACGCTGGTCTATGTGCTGGCGCCCCGGGGCACACTGGCCTTGGTGCTGGCGCCCAGGGGCACACTGGCCTGGGTGCTGGCGCCCGGGGCACACTGGCCTGGGTGCTGGCGCCCCGGGCCACACTATCCTGTGTGTTGGCGCCCCGGGGCACACTGGCCTGGGTGCTGGCGCCCAGGGGCACACTGGCCTGGGTGGTGGCTCCCAGGGGCACACTGGCCTGGGTGCTGGCGCCCAGGGGCACACTGGCCTGGGTGGTGGCGCCCAGGGGCACACTGGCCTGGGTGGTGGCGCTCCAGGGCACACTGGCCTGGGTGCTGGCGTCCCGGGGCACACTGGCCTGGGTGGTGGCGCCCAGGGGCACACTGTCCTGGGTGCTGGCGCCCAGGGGCACACTGGCCTGGGTGGTGGCGCCCAGGGGCACACTGTCCTGGGTGCTGGCGCTCCAGGGCACACTGGCCTGGGTGCTGGCGCTCCAGGGCACACTGGCCTGGGTGCTGGCGCCCCGGGGCACACTGGCCTGGGTGGTGGAGCCCCGGGGCACACTGGCCTGGGTGGTGGTGCCCCGGGGCACACTGGTCTTGCTGTTGGCGCTCCGGGGCACACTGGCCTGGGTGGTGGCGCCCCGGGGCACACTGGCCTTGCTGTAGGCGCTCCGGGGCACACTTACTGGGTGCTGGCGCCCCGGGGCACACTGGCCTGGGTGGTGGCGCCCAGGGGCACACTGGCCTGGGTGTTGGCGCCCCGGGGCACACTGACAGGGTGCTGGCGCCCCGGGGCACACTGGCCTGGGTGCTGGCGCCCCGGGGCACACTGGCCTGGGTGGTGGCGCCCCGGGGCACACTGGCCTGGGTGGTGGCGCCCAGGGGCACACTGGCCTGGGTGTTGGCGCCCTGGGGCACACTGGCAGGGTGCTGGCGCCCCGGGGCAAACTGGCCTGGGTGCTGGCGCCCTGGGGCACACTGACTGGGTGCTGGCGCCCCGGGGCACACTGGCCTGGGTGGTGGCGCCCAGGGGCAAACTGGCCTGGGTGTTGGCGCCCCGGGGCACACTGGCCTGGGTGCTGGCGCCCCGGGGCACACTGGCCTGGGTGTTGGCGCCCCGGGGCACACTGACTGGGTGCTGGCGTCTCGGGGCACACTGGCCTGGGTGCTGGGACACAGTGGCCTGGGTGGTGATGCGCCGGGGCACACTGGACTGGGTGGTGGCGCCCCGGGGCACACTGGCCTGGGTGCTGGCGCCCCGGGGCACACTGGCCTGGGTGCTGACGCCCCTGGGCACACTGGCCTGCGTGCTGCTGCCCCGGGGAACGCTGGTCTATGTGCTGGCGCCCTGGGGCACACTGGCCTGGGTGGTGGCGCCCAGGGTCACTCTGGCCTGGGTGGTGTCGCCCCGGGGCACACTGGCCTGGGTGCTGGCGCCTCGGGGCACACTGGCCTGGGTGGTGGCGCCCCGGGGCACACTGGCCTGGGTGTTGGCGCCCCGGGGCACACTGGCCTGGGTGGTGGCGCCCAGGGGCACACTGGCCTGGGTGTTGGCGCCCCGGGGCACACTGGCCTGGGTGCTGGCGCCCCGGGGCACACTGGCCTGGCTGTTTGCGCCCCGGGGCACACTGGCCTGGCTGTTGGCGACCCGGGGCACACTGGCCTGGGTGGTGGCGCCCAGGGTCACTCTGGCCTGGGTGGTGTCGCCCCGGGGCACACTGACTGGATGCTGGCGCCCCGGGGCACACTGACTGGGTGCTGGCGCCGCGGGGCACACTGGCCTGGGTGGTGGCGCCCCGGAGCACACTGGCCTGGGTGGTGGCGCCCCGGGGCACACTGGCCTGGGTGGTGGCGCCCAGGGTCACAATGGCCTGGGTGGTGTCGCCCTGGGGCACACTGGCCTGGCTGTTGGCGCCCCGGTGCACACTGGCCTGGGTGGTGGCGCCCCGGGGCACACTGGCCTGGGTGGTGGCGCCCCGGGGCACACTGGCCTGGGTGGTGGCGCCCCGGGGCACACTGGCCTTGCTGTTGGCGCTCCTGGGCACACTGGCATGGGTGGTGGCGCCCAGGGGCACACTGGCCTGGGTGGTGGCGCTCCGGGGCACACTGGCCTGGGTGGTGGCGCCCCGGGGCACACTGGCCTGGGTGGTGGCGCCCAGGGTCACTATGGCCTGGGTGGTGTCGCCCCGGGGCACACTGGCCTGGGTGCTGGCGCCTCCGGGCACACTGGCCTGGGTGGTGGCGCCCCGGGGCACACTGGCCTGGGTGTTGGCGCCCCGGGGCACACTGGCCTGGGTGGTGGCGCCCAGGGGCACACTGGCCTGGGTGTTGGCGCCCCGGGGCACACTGGCCTGGGTGTTGGCGCCCCGGGGCACACTGGCCTGGGTGGTGGCGCCCAGGGGCACACTGGCCTGGGTGTTGGCGCCCCGGGGCACACTGGCCAGGGTGCTGGCGCCCCGGGGCAAACTGGCCTGGGTGCTGGCGCCCTGGGGCACACTGACTGGGTGCTGGCGCCCCGGGGCACACTGGCCTGGGTGGTGGCGCCCAGGGGCACACTGGCCTGGGTGTTGGCGCCCCGGGGCACACTGGCCTGGGTGCTTGCGCCCCGGGGCACACTGGCCTGGGTGTTGGCGCCCCGGGGTACACTGACTGGGTGCTGGCGTCTCGGGGCACACTGGCCTGTGTGCTGGGACACAGTGGCCTGGGTGGTGATGCGCCGGGGCATACTGGCCTGGGTGGTGGCGCCCCGGGGCACACTGGCCTGGGTGCTGATGCCCCGGGGCACACTGGCCTGGGTGGTGGCACCCCGGAGCACACTGGCTTGGGTGGTGGCGCCCCGGGGCACACTGGCCTGGGTGGTGGCGCCCAGGGTCACACTGGCCTGGGTGGTGGCGCCCAGGGTCACACTGGCCTGGGTGGTGTCGCCCCGGGGCACACTGGCCTGGCTGTTGGCGCCCCGGTGCACACTGGCCTGGGTGGTGGCGCCCCGGGGCACACTGGCCTGGGTGGTGGCGCCCCGGGGCACACTGGCCTTGCTGTTGGCGCTCCGGGGCACACTGGCCTGGGTGGTGGCGCCCAGGGGCACACTGGCCTGGGGGGTGGCGCCCCGGGGCACACTGGCCTGGGTGGTGGCGCCCCGGGGTACACTGGCCTGGGTGGTGGCGCCCCGGGGCACACTGGCCTGGGTGGTGTCGCCCCGGGGCACACTGGCCTGGGTGGTGTCGCCCCGGGGCACACTGGCCTGGGTGCTGGCGCCTCGGGGCACACTGGCCTGGGTGGTGGCGCCACGGGGCACACTGGCCTGGGTGTTGGCGCCCCGGGGCACACTGGCCTGGGTGCTGGCGCCCCGGGGCACACTGGCCTGGGTGGTGGCGCCACGGGGCACACTGGCCTGGGTGGTGGCGCCCAGGGTCACACTGGCCTGGGTGGTGGCGCCCAGGGTCACACTGGCCTGGCTGTTGGCGCCCCGGTGCACACTGGCCTGGGTGGTGGCGCCCCGGGGCACACTGGCCTGGGTGGTGGCGCCCCGGGGCACACTGGCCTGGGTGGTGGCGCCCCGGGGCACACTGGCCTGGGTGGTGGCGCCCCGGGGCACACTGGCCTGGGTGCTGGCGCCCCGGGGCACACTGGCCTGGGTGGTGGCGCCACGGGGCACACTGGCCTGGGTGTTGGCGCCCCGGGGCACACTGGCCTGGGTGTTGGCGCCCCGGGGCACACTGGCCTGGGTGGTGGCGCCACGGGGCACACTGGCCTGGGTGTTGGCGCCCCGGGGCACACTGGCCTGGGTGGTGGCGCCCAGGGGCACACTGGCCTGGGTGTTGGCGCCCCGGGGCACACTGGCCTGGGTGCTGGCGCCCCGGGGCAAACTGGCCTGGGTGCTGGCGCCCTGGGGCACACTGACTGGGTGCTGGCGCCCCGGGGCACACTGGCCTGGGTGGTGGCGCCCAGGGGCACACTGGCCTGGGTGTTGGCGCCCCGGGGCACACTGACTGGGTGCTGGCGCCCCGGGGCACACTGGCCTGGGTGGTGGCGCCCAGGGGCACACTGGCCTGGGTGTTGGCGCCCCGGGGCACACTGACTGGGTGCTGGCGCCCCGGGGCACACTGGCCTGAGTGTTGGCGCCCCGGGGCACACTGGCCTGGGTGGTGGCGCCCAGGGGCACACTGGCCTGGGTGTTGGCGCCCCGGGGCACACTGGCCAGGGTGCTGGCGCCCCGGGGCAAACTGGCCTGGGTGCTGGCGCCCTGGGGCACACTGACTGGGTGCTGGCGCCCCGGGGCACACTGGCCTGGGTGGTGGCGCCCAGGGGCACACTGGCCTGGGTGTTGGCGCCCCGGGGCACACTGGCCTGGGTGCTGGCGCCCCGGGGCACACTGGCCTGGGTGTTGGCGCCCCGGGGCGCACTGACTGGGTGCTGGCGTCTCGGGGCACACTGGCCTGGGTGCTGGGACACAGTGGCCTGGGTGGTGATGCGCCGGGGCACACTGGCCTGGGTGGTGGCGCCCCGGGGCACACTGGCCTGGGTGCTGACGCCCCGGGGCACACTGGCCTGGGTGGTGGCGCCCCGGGGCACACTGGCCTGGGTGCTGACGCCCCGGGGCACACTGGCCTGCGTGCTGCTGCCCCGGGGAACGCTGGTCTATGTGCTGGCGCCCCGGGGCACACTGGCCTTGGTGCTGGCGCCCAGGGGCACACTGGCCTGGGTGCTGGCGCCCGGGGCACACTGGCCTGGGTGCTGGCGCCCCGGGGCACACTGTCCTGTGTGTTGGCGCCCCGGGGCACACTGGCTTGGGTGCTGGCGCCCAGGGGCACACTGGCCTGGGTGGTGGCGCCCAGGGGCACACTGGCCTGGGTGCTGGCGCCCAGGGGCACACTGGCCTGGGTGGTGGCGCCCAGGGGCACACTGGCCTGGGTGGTGGTGCTCCAGGGCACACTGGCCTGGGTGCTGGCGTCCCGGGGCACACTGGCCTGGGTGGTGGCGCCCAGGGGCACACTGGCCTGGGTGCTGGCGCTCCAGGGCACACTGGCCTGGGTGCTGGCGCTCCAGGGCACACTGGCCTGGGTGCTGGCGTCCCTGGGCACACTGGCCTGGGTGCTGGCGCCCCGGGGCACACTGTCCTGGGTGGTGGCGCCCCGGGGCACACTGGCCTGGGTGGGGGTGCCCCGGGGCACACTGGCCTTGCTGTTGGCGCTCCGGGGCACACTGGCCTGGGTGGTAGCGCCCCGGGGCACACTGGCCTTGCTGTTGGCGCTCCGGGGAACACTGGCCTGGGTGGTGGCGCCCAGGGGCACACTGGCCTGGGTGGTGGCGCCCCGGGGCACACTGGCCTGGGTGGTGGCGCCCCGGGGTACACTGGCCTGGGTGGTGGCGCCCAGGGTCACTCTGGCCTGGGTGGTGTCGCCCCGGGGCACACTGGCCTGGGTGCTGGCGCCTCGGGGCACACTGGCCTGGGTGGTGGCGCCCCGGGGCACACTGGCCTGGGTGTTGGCGCCCCGGGGCACACTGGCCTGGGTGGTGGCGCCCAGGGGCACACTGGCCTGGGTGTTGGCGCCCCGGGGCTCACTGGCCTGGGTGCTGGCGCCCCGGGGCACACTGGCCTGGCTGTTTGCGCCCCGGGGCACACTGGCCTGGCTGTCTGCGCCCCGGGGCACACTGGCCTGGGTGGTGGCGCCCAGGGGCACACTGGCCTGGGTGGTGGCGCCCCGGGGCACACTGGCCTGGGTGGTGGCGCCCCGGGGCACACTGGCCTGGGTGGTGGCGCCCGGGGTCACACTGGTCTGGGTGGTGTCGCCCCGGGGCACACTGGCCTGGGTGGTGGCGCCTCGGGGCACACTGGCCTGGGTGGTGGCGCTCCGGGGCACACTGGCCTGGGTGTTGGCGCCCAGGGGCTCACTGGCTTGGGTTGTGGCGCCCAGGGGCACACTGGCCTGGGTGGTGGCGCCCCGGGGCACACTGGCCTGGGTGCTGGCGCCCCGGGGCAAACTGGCCTGGGTGCTGGCGCCCCGGGGCACACTGACTGGGTGCTGGCGTCTCGGGGCACACTGGCCTGGGTGGTGGCACCCAGGGGCACACTGGCCTGGGTGCTGGGGCACAGTGGCCTGGGTGGTGATGCGCTGGGGCACACTGGCCTGGGTGGTGGCGCCCCGGGGCACACTGGCCTGGGTGCTGGCGCCCCGGGGCACACTGGCCTGGGTGCTGACGCCTCTGGGCACACTGGCCTGCGTGCTGCTGCCCCGGGGAACGCTGGTCTATGTGCTGGCGCCCCGGGGCACACTGGCCTTGGTGCTGGCGCCCAGGGGCACACTGGCCTGGGTGCTGGCACCCGGGGCACACTGGCCTGGGTGCTGGCGCTCCGGGGCACACTGTCCTGTGTGTTGGCGCCCCGGGGAACACTGGCCTGGGTGCTGGCGCCCAGGGGCACACTGGCCTGGGTGGTGGCGCCCAGGGGCACACTGGCCTGGGTGGTGGCGCTCCAGGGTACACTGGCCTGGGTGCTGGCGCTCCAGGGCACACTGGCCTGGGTGCTGGCGCTCCAGGGCACACTGGCCTGGGTGCTGGCGCCTCGGGGCACACTGGCCTGGGTGGTGGCGCCCCGGGGCACACTGGCCTAGGTGGTGGCGCCCAGGGGCACACTTTCCTGGGTGGTGGCGCCCAGGGGCACACTGGCCTGGGTGGTGGCGCTCCAGGGCACACTGGCCTGGGTGCTGGCGTCCCGGGGCACACTGGCCTGGGTGGTGTCTCCCAGGGGCACACTGTCCTGGGTGCTGGCGCCCAGGGGCACACTGGCCTGGGTGGTGGCGCCCAGGGGCACACTGGCCTGGGTGCTGGCGCTCCAGGGCACACTGGCCTGGGTGCTGGCGCTCCAGGGCACACTGGCCTGGGTGCTGGCGTCCCTGGGCACACTGGCCTGGGTGCTGGCGCCTCGGGGCACACTGGCCTGGGTGGTGGCGTCCCGGGGCACACTGGCCTGGCTGTTGGCGCCCCGGGGCACACTGGCCTGGGTGGTGGCTCCCCGGGGCACACTGGCCTGGGTGGTGGCGCCCCGGAGCACACTGGCCTGGGTGGTGGCGCCCCGGGGCACACTGGCCTGGGTGGTGTCGCCCCGGGGCACACTGGCCTGGCTGTTGGCGCCCCGGTGCACACTGGCCTGGGTGGTGGCGCCCAGGGGCACACTGGCCTGGGTGGTGGCGCCCCAGGGCACACTGGCCTGGGTGGTGGCGCCCCGGGGCACACTGGCCTGGGTGGTGGCGCCCAGGGGCACACTGGCCTTGCTGTTGGCGCTCCGGGGCACACTGGCCTGGGTGGTAGCGCCCCGGGGCACACTGGCCTTGCTGTTGGCGCTCCGGGGCACACTGGCCTGGGTGGTGGCGCCCAGGGGCACACTGGCCTGGGTGGTGGCGCCCCGGGGCACATTGGCCTGGGTGGTGGCGCCCCGGGGTACACTGGCCTGGGTGCTGGCGACTCGGGGCACACTGGCCTGGGTGCTGGGACACAGTGGCCTGGGTGGTGATGCGCCGGGGCACACTGGACTGGGTGGTGGCGCCCCGGGGCACACTGGCCTGGGTGCTGACGCCCCTGGGCACACTGGCCTGCGTGCTGCTGCCCCGGGGAACACTGGTCTATGTGCTGGCGCCCTGGGGCACACTGGCCTGGGTGTTGGCGCTCCGGGGCACACTGGCCTGGGTGGTAGCGCCCCGGGGCACACTGGCCTTGCTGTTGGCGCTCCGGGGCACACTGGCCTGGGTGCTGGCGTCCTGGGGCACACTGGTCTGGGTGCTGGCGCCTCGGGGCACATTGGCCTGGGTGCTGGCGCCCCGGGGCGCACTGACCTGGGTGCTGGCGCCCTGGGGCACACTGGCCTGGGTGCTGGCGTCCTGGGGCACACTGGTCTGGGTGCTGGCGCCCCGGGGCACACTGGCCTGGGTGCTGGCGCCCCGGGGCACACTGGCCTGGCTGTTTGCGCCCCGGGGCACACTGGCCTGGCTGTTGGCGCCGCGGGGCACACTGGCCTGGGTGGTGGCGCCCAGGGGCACACTGGCCTGGGTGGTGGCGCCCCGGGGCACACTGGCCTGGGTGGTGGCGCCCCGGGGCACACTGGCCTGGGTGGTGGCGCCCCGGGTCACACTGGCCTGGGTGGTGTCGCCCCGGGGCACACTGGCCTGGGTGGTGGCGCCTCGGGGCACACTGGCCTGGGTGGTGGCGCCCCGGGGCACACTGGCCTGGGTGTTGGCGCCCCGGGGCTCACTGGCTTGGGTTGTGGCGCCCAGGGGCACACTGGCCTGGGTGGTGGCGCCCCGGGGCACACTGGCCTGGGTGCT
The DNA here is from genome assembly GCF_040958095.1 of Procambarus clarkii. Lineage (NCBI taxonomy): Eukaryota > Metazoa > Arthropoda > Malacostraca > Decapoda > Cambaridae > Procambarus > Procambarus clarkii. The sequence continues at coordinate 23,219,707 of NC_091156.1, forward strand.
GGCGACCCGGGCCAAACTGGCCTGGGTGCTGGCGCCCCGGGGCACACTGACTGGGTGCTGGCGTCTCGGGGCACACTGGTCTGGGTGCTGGCACCCAGGGGCACACTGGCCTGGGTGCTGGGGCACAGTGGCCTGTGTGGTGATGCGCTGGGGCACACTGGCCTGGGTGGTGGCGCCCCGGGGCACACTGGCCTGGGTGCTGGCGCCCCGGGGCACACTGGCCTGGGTGCTGACGCCCCTGGGCACACTGGCCTGGGTGCTGGCGCTCCGGGGCACACTGTCCTGTGTGTTGGCGCCCCGGGGAACACTGGCCTGGGTGCTGGCGCCCAGGGGCACACTGGCCTGGGTGCTGGCGCCCGGGGCACACTGGCCTGGGTGCTGGCGCTCCGGGGCACACTGTCCTGTGTGTTGGCGCCCCGGGGAACACTGGCCTGGGTGCTGGCGCCCAGGGGCACACTGGCCTGGGTGGTGGCGCCCAGGGGCACACTGGCCTGGGTGGTGGCGCCCAGGGGCACACTGGCCTGGGTGGTGGCGCCCAGGGGCACACTGGCCTGGGTGGTGGCGCTCCAGGGCACACTGGCCTGGGTGCTGGCGTCCCGGGGCACACTGGCCTGGGTGGTGGCGCCCAGGGGCACACTGTCCTGGGTGTTGGCGCCCAGGGGCACACTGGCCTGGGTGGTGGCGCCCAGGGGCACACTGGCCTGGTTGCTGGCGCTCCAGGGCACACTGGCCTGGGTGCTGGCGCTCCAGGGCACACTGGCCTGGGTGCTGGCGTCCCTGGGCACACTGGCCTGGGTGCTGGCGTCCCTGGGCACACTGGCCTGGCTGTTGGCGCCCCGGGGCACACTGGCCTGGGTGGTGGCTCCCCGGGGCACACTGGCCTGGGTGGTGGCGCCCCGGAGCACACTGGCCTGGGTGGTGGCGCCCCGGGTCACACTGGCCTGGGTGGTGTCGCCCCGGGGCACACTGGCCTGGCTGTTGGCGCCCCGGTGCACACTGGCCTGGGTGGTGGCGCCCCGGGGCACACTGGCCTGTGTGGTGGCGCCCCGGGGCACACTGGCCTGGGTGGTGGCGCCCCGGGGCACACTGGCCTTGCTGTTGGCGCTCCGGGGCACACTGGCCTGGGTGGTGGCGCCCCGGGGCACACTGGCCTTGCTGTTGGCGCTCCGGGGCACACTGGCCTGGGTGGTGGCGCCCAGGGGCACGCTGGCCTGGGTGGTGGCGCCCCGGGGCACACTGGCCTGGGTGGTGGCGCCCCGGGGTACACTGGCCTGGGTGGTGGCGCCCAGGGTCACTCTGGCCTGGGTGGTGTCGCCCCGGGGCACACTGGCCTGGGTGGTGGCGCCTCGGGGCACACTGGCCTGGGTGGTGGCGCCCCGGGGCACACTGGCCTGGGTGTTGGCGCCCCGGGGCACACTGGCCTGGGTGGTGGCGCCCAGGGGCACACTGGCCTGGGTGTTGGCGCCCCGGGGCACACTGGCCTGGGTGCTGGCGCCCCGGGGCAAACTGGCCTGGGTGCTGGCGCCCTGGGGCACACTGACTGGGTGCTGGCGCCCCGGGGCACACTGGCCTGGGTGGTGGCGCCCAGGGGCACACTGGCCTGGGTGTTGGCGCCCCGGGGCACACTGACTGGGTGCTGGCGCCCCGGGGCACACTGGCCTGGGTGTTGGCGCCCCGGGGCACACTGGCCTGGGTGGTGGCGCCCAGGGGCACACTGGCCTGGGTGTTGGCGCCCTGGGGCACACTGGCCAGGGTGCTGGCGCCCCGGGGCAAACTGGCCTGGGTGCTGGCGCCCTGGGGCACACTGACTGGGTGCTGGCGCCCCGGGGCACACTGGCCTGGGTGGTGGCGCCCAGGGGCACACTGGCCTGGGTGTTGGCGCCCCGGGGCACACTGGCCTGGGTGCTGGCGCCCCGGGGCACACTGGCCTGGGTGTTGGCGCCCCGGGGCACACTGACTGGGTGCTGGCGTCTCGGGGCACACTGGCCTGGGTTCTGGGACACAGTGGCCTGGGTGGTGATGCGCCGGGGCACACTGGACTGGGTGGTGGCGCCCCGGGGCACACTGGCCTGGGTGCTGACGCCCCGGGGCACACTGGCCTGCCTGCTGCTGCCCCGGGGAACGCTGTCTATGTGCTGGCGCCCTGGGGCACACTGGCCTGGGTGCTGGCGCCCCGGGGCACACTGGCCTGGGTGCTGGCGCCCCGGGGGACACTGGCCTGGGTGATGACACCCCGGGGCACACTGGCCTGGGTGCTGGCGCCCCGGGGCGCACTGACCTGGGTGCTGGCGCCTCGGGGCACACTGGCCTGGGTGCTGGCGTCCTGGGGCACACTGGCCTGGCTGTTGGCGCCCCGGGGCACACTGGCCTGGGTGGTGGCTCCCCGGGGCACACTGGCCTGGGTGGTGGCGCCCCGGTGCACACTGGCCTGGGTGGTGGCGCCCCGGGGCACAGTGGCCTGGGTGGTGGCGCCCCGGGGCACACTGACCTGGGTGGTGGCGCCCCGGGGCACACTGGCCTGGGTGGTGGCGCCCCGGGGCACACTGGCCTTGCTGTTGGCGCTCCGGGGCACACTGGCCTTGCTGTTGGCGCTCCGGGGCACACTGGCCTGGGTGGTGGCGCCCAGGGGCACGCTGGCCTGGGTGGTGGCGCCCCGGGGCACACTGGCCTGGGTGGTGGCGCCCCGGGGTACACTGGCCTGGGTGGTGGCGCCCAGGGTCACTCTGGCCTGGGTGGTGTCGCCCCGGGGCACACTGGCCTGGGTGCTGGCGCCTCGGAGCACACTGGCCTGGGTGGTGGCGCCCCGGGGCACACTGGCCTGGGTGTTGGCGCCCCGGGGCACACTGGCCTGGGTGGTGGCGCCCAGGAGCACACTGGCCTGGGTGTTGGCGCCCCGGGGCACACTGGCCTGGGTGCTGGCGCCCCGGGGCAAACTGGCCTGGGTGCTGGCGCCCTGGGGCACACTGACTGGGTGCTGGCGCCCCGGGGCACACTGGCCTGGGTGGTGGCGCCCAGGGGCACACTGGCCTGGGTGTTGGCGCCCCGGGGCACACTGACTGGGTGCTGGCGCCCCGGGGCACACTGGCCTGGGTGTTGGCGCCCCGGGGCACACTGGCCTGGGTGGTGGCGCCCAGGGGCACACTGGCCTGGGTGTTGGCGCCCTGGGGCACACTGGCCAGGGTGCTGGCGCCCCGGGGCAAACTGGCCTGGGTGCTGGCGCCCTGGGGCACACTGACTGGGTGCTGGCGCCCCGGGGCACACTGGCCTGGGTGGTGGCGCCCAGGGGCACACTGGCCTGGGTGTTGGCGCCCCGGGGCACACTGGCCTGGGTGCTGGCGCCCCGGGGCACACTGGCCTGGGTGTTGGCGCCCAGGGGCACACTGACTGGGTGCTGGCGTCTCGGGGCACACTGGCCTGGGTGCTGGCGCCCCGGGGCAAACTGGCCTGGGTGCTGGCGCCCTGGGGCACACTGACTGGGTGCTGGCGCCCCGGGGCACACTGGCCTGGGTGGTGGCGCCCAGGGGCACACTGGCCTGGGTGTTGGCGCCCCGGGGCACACTGACTGGGTGCTGGCGCCCCGGGGCACACTGGCCTGGGTGTTGGCGCCCCGGGCACACTGGCCTGGGTGGTGGCGCCCAGGGGCACACTGGCCTGGGTGTTGGCGCCCTGGGGCACACTGGCCAGGGTGCTGGCGCCCTGGGGCAAACTGGCCTGGGTGCTGGCGCCCTGGGGCACACTGACTGGGTGCTGGCGCCCCGGGGCACACTGGCCTGGGTGGTGGCGCCCAGGGGCACACTGGCCTGGGTGTTGGCGCCCCGGGGCACACTGGCCTGGGTGCTGGCGCCCCGGGGCACACTGGCCTGGGTGTTGGCGCCCCGGGGCACACTGACTGGGTGCTGGCGTCTCGGGGCACACTGGCCTGGGTGCTGGGACACAGTGGCCTGGGTGGTGATGCGCCGGGGCACACTGGACTGGGTGGTGGCGCCCCGGGGCACACTGGCCTGGGTGCTGACGCCCCTGGGCACACTGGCCTGCGTTCTGCTGCCCCGGGGAACGCTGGTCTATGTGCTGGCGCCCTGGGGCACACTGGCCTGGGTGCTGGCGCCCCGGGGCACACTGGCCTGGGTGCTGGCGCCCCGGGGGACACTGGCCTGGGTGATGACACCCCGGGGCACACTGGCCTGGGTGCTGGCGCCCCGGGGCGCACTGACCTGGGTGCTGGCGCCCTGGGGCACACTGGCCTGGGTGCTGGCGTCCTGGGGCACACTGGTCTGGGTGCTGGCGCCTCGGGGCACACTGGCCTGGGTGCTGGCGCCCCGGGGCACACTGGCCTGGGTGCTGGCGCCCTGGGGCACACTGGCCTGGGTGCTGGCGCCCCGGGGCACACTAGCCTGGGTGGTGGCGCCCCGGGGCACAGTGGCCTGGGTGCTGGCGCCCCGGGGCACACTGGCCTGGGTGCTAACGCCCCTGGGAACACTGGCCTGGGTGCTGACTCCACGGGGGACGCTGGCCCTCTGGCCCCAGGCGGGTGTGGCAGCAGGAGGCCATACATCATTGAGGGAAGATAACAGCAGGGAGGGTGAGGAGGAATTTCGCGAAGTAAATAGTCTTGGATCATATCAAGTCCCTTGGAGAGACGTGGTGGTGGTGGTAGGGGGGTCATGGGGGTTTGTTGGGGTCTCATGCGTGGCTTTGATCCTCCTGGTGGTGGTCACGGCCGGAGGAATCCTTTGTGGCCGGCGGTCGCCTCGCTTGAGCTTCCTGTCACAGCCCTCACATCAATAGGAGGATCGGATCGTAAGATATATTACGTTCCTGAAGGGTTTTGTTCCCCCGCTTCAGGTATTGTGTCACGTCTAGAGAACAGCACCCGCTGCACGATATTGTGGTCTCTCATGTCTCCTCTCTCTCCTCTTCCTCCACCTGTCTCTCATGTTTCCGCTCTCTCTTCTTCCTCCACCTGTCTCTCATGTCTCCGCTCTCTCTTCTTCCTCCACCTGTCTCTTATGTCTCCTCTAACTTCTCTCCCTCTTTTCCCTCCCCCTCCCTTCCTCTTCTTCCTCCACCTTCCTCTCTCGCTCACTATCTCATAATCAGTCTCTACTGTCAGTCTGTCTGTTTCTCTCTCTCTCTCTCTCTCTCTCTCTCTCTCTCTCTCTCTCTCTCTCTCTCTCTCTCTCTCTCTCTCTCTCTCTCTCTCTCTCTCTCTCTCTCTCTCTCTCTCTCTCTGTCTTTCTGTCTCTCTCTCTCTGTTTGAAATAGGAATTGTTATGGACTTGGCAAGCTGCAAGAGCTAATGCTCTAATGGGCAAGCATGTATGTAAATACTTACTGGAATATTATGAATGGGCTGGAATTAATTGGAATGACAAACTCTAAGAGCTTTCCGCTACAAATAGGCAAGTGCATATACAGGAATGGTTTGGAAATAAGAATTGTTAGAATAACTATTTTGAATTGGTTGTAATAACTGGATTTAACTGGAATTGGCGGCGACCAAAGAGCTAAAGTCTTGAAACTTCCATTGACAAGTATAAATATCAGAGTTAGCTTAGAGCAACTTTTCTGTGGAGAGCCTCTCAAGCTCTTTGGAACTATACCGGTCTGATATGCATATATTAGACCGTGGCATCAGTCAATTAGCTTGGAGTTCTTAGCTACCAGGGACCCCGAGCCAGAACCTGCCCCCCTCAGAAAGGCACGAGGAGCAATGGCCTATAGAACCCCTATGTAGTTGGAAGCATTTCTATTAATTGTGTTCTTATGTAATGCAAAGTATTTACTTATTATGCTAAATTAAATTTAATATTGTTTGAATAATGCAGATCTCTCATTCAATATTTTGTAACTTTGTAGTACAGTTTCTTTAATTTTTGTTTAATATTGCATTTGTATTTTTAACATTGAAATCCTGTGTGGTAAAGATTAAGTTTAAATTCTTTGTGTGCTTAATTAATGTTAAATGCATGCAACATCTTTTAACATGTCAATAACTTACTTTGTGTCAATAACTTTGCTTTGTGCTACAAGTATGGTAGACATCCTGTATTCATTCTTTTCAAAGAAAAAGAGGGATGTCATGTTCATAGGAAACGGCACCATCCGTTTGTATACGCTGCGTTCCATGCGCAGCAGTAGATAAACAACAGAGTGTACAGGACGCCCGCCAAGCTTGGAAGCTGCTAGTCATGTATCATTATAAGTATTAAAGTCAGTAACCAAGCAATGGCTTTATATCAACCCTACAACTAAGATTTCCTCAGCAACACACAACACCACACCCTCCAGATCAGTAGATCTGTACCCCAGTGAAGCCCCAAGACACACTAACGACAATTTCTTTTTGACTACCCCGGGGAGGTCTATTGTTTCGCTCATGAGTTTGGCTCCAGGCCAGGAGCTAATCAATTCGAACAAAGGCTGGGTGCTCTAGAGGCTTGGCCAATGGTGCCTGGTCTTACCCAGGGGGACTCCGCCTCTTGAGACTTCAGTCCAATCACTTGAGCCCCCAGGCCTAATACCCTGGTACCACTAACCAGTGACACAAAAGCCCCAGCCATTGGCAAAATGAAAAACCTGACACTTGCCCGGTGGGTGGTCCTCTCCCAGAAACTGGAACTACGCAGTAACGACCCATCTCGTGGGAAGAAGCTGGCCTGAAAAGGGAAAATTGAGAGCATGAATGTTATGGCCCCAGAGTTGTACTGGCCCTAAATCTGTTGATGGTTATGGAGAGGACAGGGAAAGAGAGGGGAAGAGGGATTGGAAAGAGGACTAATGGTGAAGATTAGAGGGAGGAATTGGAGGATTAGGATTGAGGAACAGGAGGGGACAAGTGACTTGACCACTTGCCTAAGAGGTAATTTGACTCGAGTAGTTATATGGCAGGAACGACCAACAGGGGCGGGGGAAGAATGATCAGAGGGTCGTACTGACAAATGGGTAGGGAGGGGAAGGAAAAGGAATGAGGCAACAGGGGAAGGGCGACCGCGGGAAGGGAAGGGAAGGAAAGGGGAAGGGGGAAAGGGAAGGGGGAAGGGGAAGAGGGATGGAGAAAAAGGAGAAAGGGAGAAGCTATGGTCTGCACAGATCATTACCTGTAATTAAAGAAGTACTGAGGCTGCATGCGCCTAGGGTCACCGTCCCTAGATGTCCTGTAAGTAATGCCCTTGTGGTTTGGGGTTATCTTCCACAAACTGTTCAGGAACTACCTTCGCAGGGTTCTTTTGCTGCTCGGTGGTGGCCCACCCTTGGGGTCGGCTGGGGTCTTCTTGCCACCGTTTGACCTTGGGTAGGAAGTAGTCTTGTCGCTAGCAGGGGCGCAAGGTACTGTATAGCTGTCTTATAATACACATAGCAGACGGTTTTGTTCCTCCTGGAGACGTTGAACTTTTGCGGGATTTTTCTTTTTCTTTTATTTTGTTTGTTTGATGGGGGTCTGACTGGCGTGGCTACAGGACCACTTGTATTGTTTATGGTGGCCCTCCGCTAGGTCCCCGTATTTGTACATGTCCCAGGGGGTTCAGCTTTTGTTTGTTTGTTTGGCAGTATTGGGATAACCAGTTAACAGTACCTTGCCTGAACTTCCCTTAGCAGTCAGCCTAAGGGCCCTGGAAAACACCATTGGGGCTCATTTGTCCAATGGATGCTCCCTCTGAGTCCCATCTCGCTTCGTTCAAGTTTGAAGGTTGCTCTGTATTCACCTAGTTGTGCTTGTGGGTGGGGGGGTTGAGCTCTGCTCTTTCGGCCTGCCTCTCAACTGTCAATCAACTGTTACTAACTACTAAATTTGTTTTCCCTGCACACACACACACCCAGGAAGCAGCTCCATAACAGCTGTCTAACTCCCAGGTACCTATTTACTGCAAGGTAACAGGTTGAAAGAAACTTTTGCCCATTTGTTTCTGCCTAGTCCCGGAATCGAACCCAGGTTACAGAATTATGCGTCCTGGATTTTATGGGAGTCTAGATCCCCATAAAATCTGTCCCATTGTCTCAGGGTGACACTCGCAGTTTTTGCTTCCGCCACGCTGCCAGTTGGGTCAATGACACCTTTGACCCAGAGTCCTGCGAGGGGTGTTCCTTGCTTGTATTTGAGTTTACCCAATCCACTGATCTTGATATTCGGATGCAGGTAGCTTCGACGTTGCATGCAAGGTTTAGGTTGCACCAACATGCTAGGTTGGTTGCTTTTCCGGATGCCCTGAGGCTGCCCCACTTTGGTTATAGGGAACCGAACTTGGGGGGCGTTCGTCGCCTTGACTTTGGTTTCGTCTGTGCCACCTTGTCCTTTACCTTCTGTTGTTTGTCCTGCCCATACCTTCCTCCCTGTTGCCAGCGCCCAAACGTCTGAAGGTTTCAGAGATGGGGCGGGGTTTAGATGGTGGTGAGACTCGGGTGTTTTCTGGGGCTGCCTGTTTCGGTTCGGCGACAGAGGCATTCGAGCCGGTTCTTCCTGCCAGGGCTTTTGGATTGGACCAGCAGACCCCCCTTTTCCCTGTTTTTCTGGTGGACTCTGCCTTTTCTCTAGAAGCAGAGGGTTTGGAGGACGTCTCTGCCCTAGGTCCTGATGTGGAGGATCCTGGGGCTGGGGAGGAGTTGACTTGGGGGGAGACATGGCCCCCCCCGTTTGACCCCCTTGGGTGTTGGTACCTTCAGCACGGTGCTAGTTGTTGCAATGGTAGGCGTTTTCTTATCTCCCCTCCCTGTACGAGTTTGATATGAGTTCAGCTCCTCCCGAATTCTCTCGGGTTCCTCAGTTTCCTTTTTCCGGAGGTTTCCGGCTTCCTGCATCCCTCCTAAGGCGGTTCAGGAGGCTCTTGCATCGTATCTCCTGCGGCATCCGGATTTCGCCTCGATAACGAATCCTTCTTCATTTGTGTTTAGTTCCTCTTTTCCCTACTGAATGTGTTATGAGGTGCCAGAGTCTTCCTGGGTAGCAGACTGCCCTTTCTTCTTGGGGGCGTGGTATGCATTCTGTCAGACCCATGCGCTTGAGTGGCGGGAAACTACTACCGTGGTTCAGATTTACCTGGGGGACGAGTTTGAGTGTCTCAATGCATACTTGTTCGCCCCTGTTCTTCCTTGTGATATTGGCCAGGTGCAGCTTCACATGCAGGTTTCCATCCTTTTGGCGTCCTTGGTGGTTGAGAACTTGCATGCCTTGTGAGCACTTGGCTTTGGTCTTGCACTTCTTTAACCTGCTTGAGCTGTCTTCGGATTGGCTCGAGGAGGATGTGAAGGTGCTGGGTTTTGGGCCTGCATCCGGTGTGCTTACTTCGGCGGCTAGGGCGTTGGCTTCTATGTTGAAGTTGTTTGCCCCGATTCTGAATGAAGCAGTGTCTCTGTTCTTTGATTCTCGCTTCGCGTGCTGACAGGCGGTGCTCGCTCACTCTTTGGAATTTGCCTGAACCCTGGCTCTTAGATTTCCGTCCCCTTCTTGCCCATTGCTGTTTGCTGAGTCTGCGGCTGCGCAGTATCTGTAGGCGGCTTCATCTAGTTGCCATCTCATGCCGGACTTGTTGGTTCTCCAGGGGGAACTGCAGGGATCCTGCCAGGAAGGGTCGTGCCAGGGTTCGGGGTTCCTTCAGTATTGGTGTGCCAGTGGTACCAAATTTGGGGCCGGACCAGAAGGCGTCTGGTTGGCACAGTACTCGCTCTGTGCGTCGTTCTCAAAAGGGTCGTCAACTCTTTTGCGGTTCGGTGCATTCATGGCATGATAGCGAGGAGGCTCGCCCTGTTTGCCCATCCCTGGTCCCAGGATTCATGGGCGTTTCGGGTCGTTTCTTCCGGCCTCCGGTGGCGTTGGGTGGCTCCTCCTTCTTCGGGGGGTTCAGGGATGATGGGGCAGGCCTCTTCTTCCGTGCTTTGTCAGGTTATCCTGGTGTGGGTACCCTTGGGAGTGTTCAAAACGATGGCGTCCCTCAGGTAGGTTTCCCGCCTGTTTCCAGTGCCAAAATGGGACTGTGCAGATCTGAGGTTCATTCTGGACTTGTTCTGTTTGAACCCCTGGGCATTTTGTCCCTCTTTTCAGATGACCACTCTGTCTCAGATCTGGCTTCTTTTGGAGCCGGATACTTGGATGGTGTCTCTGGACCTTCAGGATGCGTATTGGCACCTTCCGATTCATCCGGTGTTCAGGGATTGGCTCGGTTTTGTCGTAGGGTGGCACCTTACTGCTTTTGTTGTCCTCCATTCGGTTTGAATCTGGCTCCTTCATTTTCACACGCATTACCAAGGGTCGTGGTATCCTGAGTCTGTTAGGGGTTCGGTTTTTGGCCTACCTTGATGACTGGCTGGTTTGGGCCTCCAGCCGATCCATGTGTCTGCTCACCAGGGATTTCGTTCTTTCCCAGCTCACAGGGTTTGGATTCTTGGTGAACTGGAGGAAGTCCCATTTGGTTCCCTCTCAGATTCAGACTTGGCTGGTTCTTGTGTGGGACTCTTGGACCGCTTCTTTGTATCTCCCTCCGGCAGCGGTGCTGTGGCTGCAGTCCTGCCTTCAGCTGTTTTTGGAGGGCACCCAGGTCACTCGTCGGTTGTTCGAGCAGCTGTGCAGGAGTTTGAACTTCGCCGTCCTGCTGTACCCGTCGGGTTGGATCCAGCTTCGGCAGCTGTTCTGCTTATTTCAAGGACATCCCTTCCACTATTCTCGCGATCTCTGGGTTTGGACCCTGGGGGTCTTGCATTGGCTGCTGCATCACTGGCTTTCTCTTCAGGTTTTCCGGGGTTCAGTGCATTGGCGCAATATCTCGATGTGTTCACTGAAGCGTCATCTCTTGGCTGGGGCTTTGTGACCAGTGCTTACCAGACCGGCCAAGGTCAGTGAGGTACGCTTTTGCGTACCTCACGGTACTTTTTGTGTACGTGGCGGTGACGCTTTTCCTTCAGAAGGTTCGTGTCACTTGCGGATCGACGATACGGCTCCATTCAGACTGCTCCGCAGTGTTGCATTATCTGAACTGCACTTTGTTCAAGATTGGTCGCTTTGGGTGACTTGTCTGCTGGATTCTCGGGGGTTTGGCTCCCGAGTGTGCAGTTCATATCCAGGGAGTGTCCAATGGCCTGAGCCGATTTTTTTCCCTGTCCATGGAATGGAGGGTCGACGCCGACTCCTTCAGTTGGCTGTGCCAGACGAACAGGGGCCTGGTGGTGAACCTCTTCACGTCGGCGCGGTCAAGGCATCTCTCAGTATATGTGGCAAGCGTCCCCAAGTGCGAGGCTGTCGGAGTTGATGCCTTTCAGCAGGACTGGTCGAGGTGGGGTTACCTGTACCTCTTCCCTCCGCCCCCTCCAGTCCAGCCATTGCTTCGAATTGTGGCTCATTTAGAGACTTACCAGGGGAGAGTAGTCAGTCCTGTTGATCCTTTGCTGGCAGGCCCAGTCTTGGTTTCAGGCACTGCTTGCTCGGGGTCCAAACCTGGGGTTCTTTCTGCGGTTCCACCTCTTTCAGCAGATCGGTCCGATCCGGTATGTGGCTGGTTTGATCTTCCCCGCCAATCTTCGTGTCTGTTTTTTCTGAAGAGGGTTTATCACCACTTGTATGGTGATCAGGTGTCTTCGTTGATGGAGTCCTACTTATGTATTTCGTCTCAGTGGCAGAAGGAAGTTTATTGGTGATCCGTTTGTCACTTTTGTCTCTGTAGGTTGCCTTCGATTTCTGATCGGGTTGTTTTGTCCTTTCTCTCTTAATTGTTTCAGGACTGTCATCTTATGCCGAATACTTTCGCCTCATATTGTGTGGCGCTGGCAGAGCCGCTTCAGCTTGTGTTCGGGGTGGATGTCACTTCTGCTCTTTTCCGCAAGAATTCTCGTGCATTGTTTCACCTCCGGCCTGCTCATGTGCTGCCTGAGCCACCCTGGTCGTTGGACCAGTTGCTCTCTTTTCTCTCTTCTCCTCCCCTTCGATTCAGGATTGTTTTTCTACGGCTTGTTTCTTGTTGGCATTGGCCTCTGGGGTTCGAGTCGAGGAGCTTCATGCTTCATACTTCCTGCCACGCAGGAGGTTTCTGCTCTTTCTGTCCTGGTGATAGGTTTGTTCGTTTGCAGCCATCTCCTTTTTCTGGCAAAGAATATGACTGCTGCTTTCCGAAGGGGTCCTTGGGTTGTTGATGCTTGGTTGGTTCGGCCAGGGGTACATCATGTATTGTGTTTGGTTGCATCTCTTCACCGTTACTTGCACGCCTCGGCCTCGGTGGCTGGGGACGTGCTTTGGGTGGATCCAGTTTCCTTTCTTCTTTGTTCCAGGGCACGGGTCTCTCAGGTTGTCCACAGAATTATTCGGTTCAGCCAGCCTGTGGTCTATCCCTTTGCCCACGACGTTTGTAAGTTCATAGATTTGGCTGCTATTTTTGGTAACATGTCTTGAGCTGACATTCGGGCATGGGGTTTTTGGCGGTCAGAGTCCAGGCTGCACAATACCTTGTTAATGTTCCTGGCCTTACTCAGGTGTGTATAGCTTTGGGTCACAGCCAGTTGTCTCAACTTCGAGTTGAGGAACAAGTAGCATCCTCTTCCCGGGTTAGTCCATCTTTTTATTGTTTTTGGTTAGGTAGCTCCAGGGAGCTGGAGGGGCTCTCCACAGAAAACCAGCATTGAATGTAATGAAACGCCATTTTCTGGGTGAGTCCCGGAGGCTTCCTCCCACCCTCCGGTTGACGGTTTTTGAGTTTTTGACATTCAGCCGCTGAACTGGGGTTCAGTTCCTGGGGGAACTGAATTTTTGTATAGGCCGGCACGGGGGGTCTGAGGCTCCCCTTTTCCCCTTCCGGGGAAGGGGAAGCGGCACAGACAATTGCACAGCAATGATGGTGACGTCATGCTTGTTTTTGGTTTGGGGAGTTCTGCTTACTAGTTCGGCTTTCGGTCGCAATTTGTAACCAGCTGTAGTTTGTTTTGGGATGCCTACCTTTCTGGGTCCCTTACCCGGTAGACGGCAGACAAAATGCTTCCAACCACATGGGGGTTCTATAGGCCATTGCTCCTCGTGTCTCTCTGAGGGGGCCAGGTTCTGGCTCGTGGTCCCTGGTAGGCTAAAAACTCCAATTGAATTGACTGATGCCACGGTCTAATATATGCATATCAGCCCGGGAAGCCTCCAGGACTCACACAAAAAAAGGCGTTTCATTACATTGAATGCTGTTTTTTCTTTTTTGTATAAAAATAGACATATTAAACAAGAAGAAACAAGCAAGAGATAAGATGGACAATTGAAACCAACAATGCAGGAAACATACGTAAACACTGCAAAAACAAGATATACCAACCCAGTCAAGTAAAACAACAAAAATTAATCTTAACAGCATAATATATAAAAGAAAGTGACAGTACTCATATACACTCAATTTATTTTTATATGTAGAAGAGTTCTTATATTCTAGCAGAGCCACTAGCACACAGGTCATTGTGGACAGGTCTTTATAATTCTAATATTCCCTAGAATACGACCCACCAAATCATTTAACAACCAGATACCTATTCACTGCTGGGTGGGTGAACAGAGGCTAAAGTTAAGGATTGGCGCCTAGTTAATCCTCCCAGGCCAGGATACGACCCCAAGGCTAAATCACTGACAAAGGGCGGGGCGACTGTGTTACCACTGTGCCACGGAGACTGAAAAATCAATGGAGACGATTTAAAGTAAAGTGTGAATACAGTAAAGCGGTGCAGATGAATCCCTAGCACACTAATATACAGGTAGAGCTCCATCCACACGACATTATCATGCCTCTCAAACGAGGCATCTTTGACTGCGATGTAGGTAGTGTCCTTCCTCACGTCTTCCGTCTTCACTGATCCCCCGTCGCCACGCAGTGTTTATCCTCGCCCTCATTACTCCTCTCAGTAGTGGAAATAGGCACAATGACGAAGCGTTTTGCTTACTACGACGCTTCATCATTGTGCCATGATTTTTTTTCTTGGGGATCAAATACTTCATCATTGTACGGTGATTTTTTTCGTGGGGATCAAACACTTTTTCACTGGGCCATAATTTTTTTCAGTGGTGATTAAACGCTTCGCTCCCATACCGTGATTTTTCCCCGTGGAGATTAAATGTTTCGTTTCCGTATCGTATTTTTTTGTTTTTTGCCATGGAGACTAAACGAACCCAAGTTGGGACACTGGATTTCTCCGTGAGGAGTTAAAGAACACCCTTCCGTCATCCCTAAATTTTGTTACCTCGGCGACGCGCTCAGGTACAGCTAATCCCCAATGTATAATCACATGATGGGCCAGCCATCCTTCATCTCTCCTCAATAAGTCCGTTTTCTATGATTTCATATTAATAACCATTTTCATATTTATCCCCGTTTTCAATATTTTTGTTAAGGAGATTAAAGGGCTCCTCTCCGTCATCCCCCACATTGATTGCCTCATTACCTCGCATGGACACAGTCATTCCGAATGTACAATGACGTCATCACAACGCTAGTCTTCATCCTCCCTCAATAACTCCGTTTTCTGTGATTGCATATTTAATCCCATTTTCAAGTATATAATATTAAATCTCATTTTCAAAGATTATTTCTTGTTAAAAGATTATGTATTAAACATAAGAATTAAATTGCAGATGGCCTCTTGGGAAGAACCATACGGTATTTCCTGCTTACACCCATGTTGTGCCAGTCATTATCAACCGCTATGGTATAAACAGCAGAAGATCCTATACATAAGAAGCAAAGGAAATAGCCCAATGTTCACACTGGTATTTACCAATGTCTTAATATGCAACCCTTATTCTCCCCATTCATCTGCTGGTACGCCATA
>NC_091156.1:23239472-23271972 GCF_040958095.1 Procambarus clarkii
TCTCGCCGGCGCCTGGGATCGAACCCAGGACCTCAGGATCACAAGTCCCGCGTGCTGTCCGCTCGGCCGACCGGCTGTTGATGGTAATTGAAAAATCAATTCTCCAAAATTCATTTTTATTTCTAGTCTGACGCGACACTTGAACGCGCTTCGTAATAACTTATTACATTTTCAAAGACTTTAGTTTACACACACACACAACTATAACCTGCAAACACTAAACAGAGTTCTACTATGCTATAATTTAAACGGCTTTCATTTTATATACCTGCATTTGGGTGAGGTGATATGTTACAACATTTTTGGATGAGGTGAAAACAAACTTTCAACACAAGACAGAACACGAAACAATGGGTATGATATTGGGAAAGTTAAAGGGATGAATGGAAGTAACTGCAAAGGGCCTATTAGCCCATATTTCTTGATTCTAATATATTGGTGCGGAGTCTTGAAGTGGGTAGAATATAGTTATGCATTAATTGGCTGTTGATTGCTGGTGTTGACTTTTTGATGTGTAGTGCTTCGTAGATGTCAAGCCGCCTGCTATCGCTGTATCTATCGATGATTTCTGTGTTTTTTGTTAAGACTTCTCTGGTGATGGTCTGGTTGTGGGAAGAGATTATATGTTCCTTAATGGAGCCCTGTTGCTTATGCATCGTTAATCGCCTGTAAAGAGATGTTGTTGTCTTGCCTATATACTGAGTTCTTTGAGGCTTACAGTCCCCAAGTGGGGATTTGAAGGCATAGACGACATTGGTTTATTTTTAGGTTTGGGGTTTTACTTAGGGTATTTATCAGACATTGGTAAATTCCAGTGTATGTGAACATTGTGCTATTTCTTTTGCTTCTTGTGTATAGGTATTCTGTAGTTTATTTCATTTCATAGCATTCGGTAATGATTGCCCCATCTAGGATGGAATTATATAGATGCTGTATGTCCTCCTCAAAAGTCCTTCTGCAATTTCAGTCTTATGTTCAATATACGATCTTTCAATAAGAAATAATCTTAGTAGGGAGAAGAAGTATGGCTGGCTGATAAGTCATTGTACGTTAGGGATGACGGAAGGGAGCCGCTTTAATCTCTTTGGGGGAAAAATATTGAAAATGGGGATAAATATGAAAATGACATTAAATATGCCATCACAGAAAAGGGACCTAATAATTGAAGATGAAGACTGGCTGGCTGATGTCATATGAATATTGGGGATGTACCTGTGCAGGTCGCCGAGGGGACTACGTTTTGGGATGACGGAAACCTGCTGTTTAATCTCCTTGGGTCAAATAGTACGAGATGGAAGAGAGCCATTTAATCCTGCTTTGGAAAATAATATATGATGGAAGGTAGCGAACGTTAAATGATTTAAAACATTAGGAGACTATTAGACACCATCGAATAAAAAATGACAGCACTCCCGTGTGTTAGAGGAGACCGTCGG
The DNA here is from genome assembly GCF_040958095.1 of Procambarus clarkii. Taxonomy (NCBI): domain Eukaryota; kingdom Metazoa; phylum Arthropoda; class Malacostraca; order Decapoda; family Cambaridae; genus Procambarus; species Procambarus clarkii. The sequence continues at coordinate 23,240,909 of NC_091156.1, forward strand.
GAAAAGCAAAGCGGCGCCCTCCAGTCATAATTCCCACTGTCCCCCATCAACCTCTGAAATAACAAAGATTTTTCACACCTCAAGACCACCCGCCCACTTCGCAGCTTCTGGATACCACAGAGGTCTGCTATTGTTGGGGTTTTTACTTCTCTATCCTTACTCTGGGGAGAGCAATAGTTATGCTCAAGGTCACTCACCGTAGCCCTGCGGGTCTTCACTCGATCCTCACGGCGCCACTGCACGCCAGGAGAGTCTCCCAGTCAATCTCAACGGCCTCTGATTAAGAAAGAGTGGGAACACGACTCGTTCACTTGACTGTCATGTGCCCTCCCCAACAATCGGGCTCTACGGTTAACCACAAGGTCGCCAACTGGTGTTTTAGGTGGCCAGTAACACCTCAGTGGACTGGTGGAATTAGTGGTAGCCTTGGCAAGGTCACACTCAAAAGATCAGGAGTCAGGCAGGTACTTACTGTTATCACTCTATGCTTTCAGTATAATATAGCCACAAGATCAATGGAGGAGATGATAAAAACACAATGGTAATTTTGTATTTTACTTAAAATGTATGAAAGATGTCACAAGGCCAAACAATAATATATAAATCAACTGATCCTGGCAGCGGCCGGTAGTTCCCACGAATAGTATGCACTCACTAAGTGGCAACACCTCCCCTCCTCATCAAGTGTCAAGAACAGCTGATCGTCTGGCCCCCGCGCGAAAGCTTTGCTTGTTTTCTAGATTTACGCACGCTGTTTCTTTAAGTTCTCCAATATTTCTAGAAACTCGCACACTTGATATTGGCACAATAGACCGTATTACTTAGTTACACTGTACTCAGGCTCAAATAGTCGTTTCTACAATCAATGCTACAATGACTCACTGTAATGGCCTTCACTGCCCTTCATTCAACAATATATTATGGAATATTAACACTGGAGTTTTCAGTACTTTCTCTCGTGGGCGATAACGCAATAATTCACTGTACTCACAAATGATTAATCACTGCATGAACACAGACATAATAATGCATATAGATCAGACATCAGTAAATGGTAAAATAAATAGTTTCTGGGCACATAGCCTAACTTCCAAATACTGGCATAATATTATATATAATTTATCACTATATGTTCACATCAAAATCTCTAGAAAGATATACACAACACAGTAAATTTATCACTTGTTCCTGGTGCCTGTACACACCAATAATCAACATAAGTATTACAAGTACTCTTGATAGTACTACACGGCAAACTGGTGCCTCACTGTGACATTGGTGAGACTTGCTCACGACATATAAAATCCTCAGGCTAGATAATATAGCCAAATAATATAGCTAACTAAAGGGGAATGGGGAGGGAACTAGAAACACCTACTTCAACCTATCCTCCGATGAGAGTCGAGATGTAGCTCCTGGTCCTCGTGTCGGGAACGCCCCCACACGAAACGCCGTCGTGTCCTACCAGAGCCTCTCGTCGTCCCACCGTTTAGCGCGTCGTCTCCGTGCCCTCTTCTCTGCAGGTCCGTCCTCCTTCTTGACTTCTTGAAGGGTTGGAGTCGGTCTCCTGGCCGTCGTCTTCTCCCAGCAACGGCTGCCGCCTACGTCTCAGCAACAGTCGTCCGGATTCCCCAAATAGTCCTCTCCTTCCTCAGCTACCCAGTGGCTCTGTCAGCCACTAAGCCGTCACGAACTGGTGCACTGCCACAGATGTCACATACGTCACTGCACGGCTTCACTGCTTCTTCTTGCACAGTACCTGACTGGAGCACTTGTTGCTCAAATAACCGTCAATTCCCTCTCTGGTTCAACACATGAACTAGGGAAGACCTCTCAGAGTACTGGCAGACTTCAGGTGACGCGTAAATCCACGGGAGCGGGAAACAACTGTCAAACTGACAGGAACAATCGTCGCACGTCCGACCACTGTGACGTGTCGTGTCTGACTGCTGGCGCCAGCTCGGCGCGCTGGCCGGACCCCCTTCCTTCGTGACGTCACTTTCGCCACAGGAGGTTTTCATTGGCTCCCGGTGCCACATTGCTGTCGGTGACCAATCCGGTGCCACTGACGTCACACGGTTTTGGCGGGAAATCAGGGAGGCAAGCGCCATCTTGGCTCCCTAAAGGGCCTATACCACAGGCCAAAATATTACTATTTCACAAATTTCTCGGCTCTCCGAGAACACTCCACTCTCTCCCATATATCAAATTGAAGCCTGCAACGTAGAGAACGCTTGGGAAAAGTAGACATGACTCTTACTGCAGGCGTGGGAGAATTATAAGGGGGGAACTCCGTCACATACCCCTCCCCTTAAAATAAGAGTCATGTCTGGTTAGTGCATACGGGATAGGGCATCCGCAACTACGTTGTCCTTCCCCTTGATGTGCTTGACCTTGATCCTTGTCAGACTCTCAGTGTTTGTGAGACTGGTGCCGTCCGCCCTGGACCACTTCCTTTCCGCCTCCGGGAGTTCTCGGTCCCCCTGTACACACAGAACCGTCTTCCGCTGGGGTTCTCGGATCATCGTTCCTTCCTGCCTGGCGGCTCCTCCTTCCACAGTGAAGAAAGGTTTTAGGTGGTCTACGTGACACACCTGTTTCTTTCGGGGTTTGTCCGGCTTCCCAATCTCGTACAACACTGGACCCAACCTTCGCAGCACTCGGTATGGTCTCTCGAACCGCGTCTTGGTCACCCTACCTCTACCTGGAAGCAAAATCATCACTTGGGATCCGACCTGAAAATCCCTCTGCGCAGCTCTCCTGTCGTACCACTCCGACATCTTACGCTGCGCCTCCTTCAGGTGTTTCCCAGCCAGTTCCTTCGTTAGGGTGAGACGTTCTCTGAACTTCTGGACATATTCAATCACCGTTCCCACGGTTGCTCCTGGTGTCCATCGTTCCCTCATCATGGATAGCATGGCATATATAATATAGATAAATGGAAAGTAAGCCTTCTCAGGACCCACACGTCCTCCTTCGGCCTCACTAACCAATTCGGGGCACTCCTCCTGCTGTAACTCTCCGAGACGAGTGCGGTCTACCCCTAGAGAACCGGTGAGGGTCACCTGCAACTCACCATTCGGGCTACTTTCGCCCTCCACTCGTTCTCTGGGTCCTATGCAGAGGTGATCTGTTCCCAGGCTGTCAGTCGTCTCCTCAGCCCCATCAGATCCACAACCTCCTGGTTCTTCGCGTTGTCTCGGTGTCACAGTACAAACGGGGATCGCCACCGGTGCGATTCCCTTCTCGTCCCCACAGGCGTTCAACTCTCCGCCTGCCTCCTTGTCTTGTTCTATGCACTCTTCGCCCTTCACGAGATGCGGGAGGACATATCCTCCACACGCATCATTCCCCAAGATGACCTGCGCCTCCATCTTGGGCATTGACGTACAGACTCCCACCACTAGGGTCTGGCAGCCATAATCGGAATCCAAAGTTACCTGGTGTAGGGGCATCCTCACTGGGCCTCCCACAGTGGTCACACTTGCCACCCCCACACTGGTACTCTTGTAACCCTCGGGGAACAGGGTTTCACTTACCAGGGTAAAGTCAGCCCCGGTATCTCTTAGCATCTTCACTGGGATGGGGTCTGCGACCCCCATCCTTACGGTTCCTTGACACACGAATGGGTGAACTTTCTTCTCCCCATTCAGCACGGGTTCATCCCGCACTCCCTCGGCCCTCTGGTCCTCGAACATCACTAAAGCAACGTGTCCCCGCTGCTTAAAGCGTCTGCATTCCCGCGCGACGTGTCCGATTTTCCCGCAGTTGTAGCAGCGGACTCTCGGCGGAGACCATCCACCACCGCTCGCCTTAGCACTGCCTTCAGAGGCCGTCGCTCCCTGTGTCCTTCTCGCCTCACTTGTCGTTTCCTTCGTTGCAGTAACCACTCCCGAGCTTTCAGCTTGGTTCTCCTCTATCGGCTCTACAGCACCTTTTGTTCCTCTATCGTCCCATCTCGAGCGGTGGGACTTGGGAGAACTCGCTTCTGTCCTCCATCCATCCGTCCTCCTATAATTCCTACTGCTTCCGGAGTACGCGGGTGATCGGTGCTGTCCCTCTCGGCTCGGGCGTAGTGCTTCCTCTAACATGTCGGCCCGGTCGGCTGCGGCCCTTAGGTTCTTTATGTCCGCCTCCTTTATCCTCATCCTGATCTCAGGAGAGAGCACGGACATAAACTTTTCCATGACCATTAGTTCCTTGACCTCTTCGACTGACCTCGCTCCTTCAGAGTCCAGCCACTTAAGGAACTTTCTTTCCATGTGCCTCGCCGTCTCCGCATACGATTTGCCTGGCGACCGGGTACATTCTCTAAACCTCTTCCGGTAACACTCCGGCGTGAGCTTGAAGGAACGGAGCACAGCTCGTTTTACCACATCGTAGTTGGTGCATTCTTGGAAGTCGAGCATAGTGAAGGCTTCACGAGCTTCACCTGTGAGCCTCCCTTGAACTAACTCCGCCCACTCCGCCCTCGGCCACCTCTTCAGAGCAGCAACTCTCTCAAAGTGATCGAAGAAACTTTCGGCTTCACTAGGCACATAGACCGGCAGGTCTCGTTCCCTCACTCGTCGGTCTTCCTGTGGCGGTGGAGCAGGTGCACCTAGTCCTAGTTCAGCTCGCTTCAGCTCTACCTCCTTGTTGGCTTCTATTTCCAGTTGTCTCAGCCCAACTTCTCGCTCTTCGCTGCGCTGCTGTGCTTCTCGCTCTTGTTCTTCCCGGCGTAGCTGTGCTTCTCGTTCTTCTTTGCGCTGTTGTGCTTCTCGCTCTTCACGCTTCATCTGTGCTTCTCGCTCCTCACGCTTCATCTGTGCTTCTGCTTCTCGCTCTTCTTTGCGCTGCTGTGCTTCTCGCTCTTCTCTGCGCTGCTGTGCTTCTGCTTCTCGCTCTTCTTTGCGTTGCTGTGCTTCCAGCTGCAACTTCATTATTTCCAGCTTCACGCTGTGCCTGCTGCCGCTGGATCCCCTGCTGCTTCCACCAATACTCAGGTGTTCACCCACACTGGCAGGTGTATGGGGCCGTTCCTCCCCCAAAGCTTCGTCTCGAGCCCTGAGCTGAGCCATTATCTCTAGTCTTCTTTCTGCCACTCTGGCAGATTTCAGCTTTATTCCGAAATGATCCGCTATTGCCTGTAACTGTGCCTTGGTGCACTCTTCCAGCACCTGTTCGTCTCTAGAGTCAATAAACCTCGTCACTTTATCATCCTCCATCTTGTGCTATGAGTGATAACCTGCACCCGATCTCTAACACCACTGCCAAGTACCACTGCAACCTTTACTCCGATCGATATCCTGGCGAGGTCGCCTTTGTTGGGGTTTCTACTTCTCTATCCTTACTCTGGGGTGAGCAATAGTTATGCTCAAGGTCACTCACCGTAGCCCTGCGGGTCTTCACTTGATCCTCACGGCGCCACTGCATGCCAGGAGAGTCTCCCCAGTCAATCTCAACGGACTCTGATTAAGAAAGAGTGGGAACACGATTCGTTCACTTGACTGTCATGTGCCCTCCCCAACAATCGGGCTCTACGGTTAACCACAAGGTCGCCAACTGGTGTTTTAGGTGGCCAGTAACACCTCAGTGGACTTGTGGAATTAGTGGTAGCCTTGGCAAGGTCCAACTCAAAAGATCAGGAGTCAGGCAGGTACTTACTGTTATCACTCTATGCTTTCAGTATAATATAGCCACAAGATCAATGGAGGAGATGATAAAAACACAATGGTAATTTTGTATTTTACTTAAAATGTATGAAAGATGTCACAAGGCCAAACAATAATATATAAATCAACTGATCCTGGCAGCGGCCGGTAGTTCCCACGAATAGTATGCACTCACTAAGTGGCAACACCTCCCCTCCTCATCAAGTGTCAAGAACAGCTGATCGTCTGGCCCCCGCGCGAAAGCTTTGCTTGTTTTCTAGATTCACGCGCACTGTTTCTTTAAGTTCTCCAATATTTCTAGAAACTCGCACACTTGATATTGGCACAATAGACAGTATTACTTAGTTACACTGTACTCAGGCTCAAATAGTCGTTTTTACAATTAATGCTACAATGACTCACTGTAATGGCCTTCACTGCCCTTCATTCAACAATATATTATGGAATATTAACACTGGAGTTTTCAGTACTTTCTCTCGTGGGCGATAACGCAATAATTCACTGTACTCACAAATGATTAATCACTACACGAACAAAGACATAATAATGCATATAGATCAGACATCAGTAAATGGTAAAATAAATAGTTTCTGGGCACATAGCCTAACTTCCAAATACTGGCATAATATTATATATAATTTATCACTATATGTTCACATCAAAATCTCTAGAAAGATATACACAACACAGTAAATTTATCACTTGTTCCTGGTGCCTGTACACACCAATAATCAACATAAGTATTACAAGTACTCTTGATAGTACTACACGGCAAACTGGTGCCTCACTGTGACATTGGTGAGACTTGCTCACGACATATAAAATCCTCAGGCTAGATAATATAGCCGAATAATATAGCTAACTAAAGGGGAATGGGGAGGGAACTAGAAACACCTACTTCAACCTATCCTCCGATGAGAGTCGAGATGTAGCTCCTGGTCCTCGTGTCGGGAACGCCCCCACATGACACGTCGTCGTGTCCTACCAGAGCCTCTCGTCGTCCCACCGTTTAGCGCATCTTCTCCGTGCCCTCTTCTCTGCAGGTCCGTCCTCCTTCTTGACTTCTTGAAGGGTTGGAGTCGGTCTCCTGGCCGTCGTGTTCTCCCAGCAACGGCTGCCGCCTACGTCTCAGCAACAGTCGTCCGGATTCCCCAAATAGTCCTCTCCTTCCTCAGCTACCCAGTGGCTCTGTCAGCCACTACGCCGTCACGAACTGGTGCACTGCCACAGACGTCACATACGTCACTGCACGGCTTCACTGCTTCTTCCTGCACAGTACCTGACTGGAGCACATGTTGCTCAAATAACCGTCAATTCCCTCTCTGGTTCAACACATGAACTAGGGAAGACCTCTCAGAGTACTGGCAGACTTCAGGTGACACGTAAATCCACGGGAGCGGGAAACAACTGTCAAACTGACAGGACCAATCGTCACACGTCCGACCTCTGTGACGTGTCGTGTCTGACTGCTGGCGCCAGCTCGGCGCGCTGGCCGGACCCCCTTCCTTCGTGACGTCACTTTCGCCATGGGAGGTTTTCATTGGCTCCCGGTGCCACTGACGTCACAAGGTTTTGGCGGGAAATCAGGGAGGCAAGCGCCATCTTGGCTCCCTAAAGGGCCTATACCACAGGCCAAAATATTACTATTTCACAAATTTCTCGGCTCTCCGAGAACACTCCACTCTCTCCCATATATCAAATTGAAGCCTGCAACGTAGAGAACGCTTGGGAAAAGTAGACATGACTCTTACTGCAGGCGTGGGAGAATTATAAGTGGGGGAACTCCGTCACACTATCGAAAGTCGGACAACATTAACGATGATTTCGCACAGTGTGACGTAGTTCACCAGCTTTGTTACACTCGCGGCATGCCCCCAGTGTCCCCAACATGAGGCACGATGTAACTACACCACTGAAACAAGCTACGGGTCACCCCACCTGTGCTACTGCAGAAAAGCTCCGATTCAGCAATGAGTCTGGACCGCCTGGATCTGGCCATGACAGTGGTCAGCTCCCAAATATTACATTCGTACATGATCATGATGCAGCAATGAGTGACACTTGTGCTCCACCTCACACTAAAATGCAAATATTTTGTCTTGAATTTAAATATTCCATTGTTAACCAGACAAAAATATATTCATTAAGGGTTTTGTCACTGACAGGAGGATTGTTCTTCGCCGGGAAGATGAGGGAGGCGCGCTACATGACCATATTGGACCCGCTACAGGACCGCTACGGGCCTCGCTGGGGCGCTATGCTGTATCTGCCCGCGCTGGTCGGGGAGATCCTCTGGTCAGCCTCCATCCTCGCTGCCCTCGGTAAGTACCTCGCTATGATTGGTGCCCTCGGTAAGTACCTCGCTATGATTGGTGCCCTCGGTAAGTACCTCGCTATGATTGGTGCCCTCGGTAAGTACCTCGCTATGATTGGTGCCCTCGGTAAGTACCTCGCTATGATTGGTGCCCTCGGTAAGTACCTCGCTATGATTGGTGCCCTCGGTAAGTACCTCGCTATGATTGGTGCCCTCGGTAAGTACCTCGCTATGATTGGTGCCATCGGTAAGTACCTCGCTATGATTGGTGCCCTCGGTAAGTACCTTGCTATGATTGCTGCCCTCGGTAAGTACCTCAATAGTTCGTTGCTATGTTGGGTGCCCGCTGTAAGTACCTCACCTTTCCCTGACCCATGTTGCGTGCCCGCTGTATCACACTGTTCCCTGACCCATGTTGCGTGCCCGCTGTATCACACTGCTCCCTGACCCATGTTGGGTGCCCGCTGTATTACACTGCTCCCTGACCCATGTTGCGTGCCCGCTGTATCACACTGCTCCCTGACCCATGTTGGGTGCCCGCTGTATCACACTGCTCCCTGACCCATGTTGGGTGCCCGCTGTATCACACTGCTCCCTAACCCATGTTGGGTGCCCGTTGTATCACAATGCTCCCTGACCCATGTTGCGTGCCCGCTGTATCACACTGCTCCCTGACCCATGTTGCGTGCCCGCTGTATCACACTGCTCCCTGACCCATGTTGGGTGCCCGCTGTATCACACTGCTCCCTGACCCATGTTGGGTGCCCGCTGTATCACAATGCTCCCTGACCCATGTTGGGTGCCCGCTCTATCACACTGCTCCCTGACCCATGTTGGGTGCCCGCTGTATCACAATGCTCCGTGACCCATGTTGGGTGCCCGCTGAATCACACTGCTCCCTGACCCATGTTGGGTGCCCGCTGTATCACACTGTTCCCTGACCCATGTTGCGTGCCCGCTGTATCACACTGCTCCCTGACCCATGTTGGGTGCCCGCTGTATCACACTGCTCCCTGACCCATGTTGGGTGCCCGCTGTATCACACTGCTCCCTGACTATGTTGGGTGCTCTCGGAAACCTGGATTGTCAACCCTTCCTCCGAATAGACAGTACGTTTTTTTAATACTAAATGTAATAAGTACATTCCTGACTCTCTGCATAATAAATAAATACAATTAATTTTGCTGTTAAATTTACCTGCCCATATATTCTCCTCATTTTCTGTTAAGTTAATACACTCAAAACTTTTAGGTTGAAGTTTTTGTGTTCAACTCTCTATACGTAAGTTTTAAATAAAAGGAATTTCTTTTTGAGTTTTATTAAACAATTGAGGTTTTATAATATTTTTTTTTTTATCCTGAGTTACTTTATAATTTGTTGAAAGACTAATTGTAATTAAGAAATCAATAAATGCTATTTACATGTTTGACCTCCTACACTCCCAAGGTTAGGTTAGGTTAGGTTAGGTCGTGCTTTTCTAGACAGGTTTTCAGGTAAGCTCTAATATTCACAGTATTTTGGTGCGATGCTGGCAATTAAGTGTATTTCTGTACTATGCCGATAGTCAGAATTGTACTTACTACATTTAGTATTAAAACGTACTGTCTATTCGGAGGATGGACTGTGGATTGTATCTGGATGACGTTGTGAGAGTTCTTCTACTCCCTAAGTAGAAGCTTGGCCTGGGACCAAGCTTAACTTGTGATAACTTGGTCTACCAGGCTGTTGCTTGGAGCGGCCCGCAGCCCCACATATTCATAACAGACTCTTTGGTCCGGCATTTCTTGCAGAAAACTACCACTTAAGTTCTGGCAAGTTGCTAATAATAGCTAGGAGGTTATATACCAGCCGTGGACCTCTGATGTTTATACAGTGTTCTCTGATTGTGCCTATGGCACCCCTGCTCTTCACTGGTTCTATTCTGTGTTTTCTTCCACATCGTTCACTCCGTTATGTTGTTATTTTACTGTGTAAATTAGGGACCTGGCACTGCAGTATTTTCCAGAAATATATATTATGTGATACTTCTCTCATCTCTTTTCTAGGGAGTACATTTTGAGAGCGTTGAGACGGTCCCAATAGTTAAGGTGCTCTACCATGTCTTTGTATACCGTATATATATATATATATATATATATATATATATATATATATATATATACATTTTCATATATATATATATATATATATATATATATATATATATATATATATATATATATATATATATTTTTTTTTTTTGAGATATATACAAGAGTTGTTACATTCTTGTATAGCCACTAGTACGCGTAGGGTTTCAGGCAGGTCCCTGGAATACGATCCCCGTCGCGAAGAATCGTTGTTACAACCAAGTACACATTTTACTGTTGAGTTAAACAGAGGCTACAGTTAAGGTTTTTCGCCCAGTAAATCCTCCCCAGCCAGGATACGAACCCATGACAAAGCGCTCGCGGAACGCCAGACGAGTGTCTTACCACTACACCACGGAGACTGTCGAAGACAGTCTCCGTGTCAGTACAGACAGTAACAGTAAGACAGTAACAGTGACAGTAAGACAGACAGTCTTACCACTACTGCCACGGAGACCACGGATATGTCCTCTGTATTCCCTCTATTTTAACAATCTCTCCTGCTCTGAAGGGGAAAGTGAGTACTGAGCAGTACTCAAGACGGGACAACACAAGTGATTTGAACAGTACAATAATTGTGATGGGATCCCTGGATTTGAAGGTTCTCGTAATCCAACATTATAGAATCTAGCAAATGCTATATTTGCTTGGTTATCCGCTCTTAAAGTTAGGTCGTAATAAATCATTATTCCCAGATGTTACACATGTTGCAAATCCTGCTATGGGCAGATTTTATTGTCTTGTTCCCTGTATTTTCTTTAAGGTCTTCATTTTCACCATACTTAAGATTCTGGAATTTTTCACTGTTAAATATCAAGCTATTTTCTGCTGCCGAATGAAAAGCTTTATTAATATCAGCTCGTAGTTTTCCAATGTAACTTTGGTTTTTGTCTATATCTGATATAAGAATAAGGAAAAACAGTGGTGCAAGGACTATGCCCTAAGGTACAGAGCTTTTAAAAGTGCTTGGACTCGACTTTATTTGACTGTCACTCTTTGCGTTCTGTTTGACAGAAAACTGAATAAATATCCACCGTCCTACTTTATCTGTTATTCCTATTGACTTCACTTTGTGGGCTATCACTCCATGGTCACATTTATCAAATGCCTTTGTGAAGTATATGTATACCACATCTGCAGTTTGTTTTTCTTCTAATGCATCAATGATTTTGACACAGTAGACGAGTAGCTATGAAAGGCATGATCTTCCCGCTCTAAGTCCTCGTTGACCTGGGTTGTGGAGGTCATTGGTCTCCTGACTCATGATCATGCTCTCAAAAGCGTTGGCTATGTGGTCGTCCTCCCTTGTTAGTGCGACTTGTATATAATTCTTAGCCAATGTTTTGCTCCCTTGTATAGGCAGCTGTATCCGTTGATATAAGCGCTTCTGGTATTTCCCCGGTGTCCAAGATATGTATCCACGCTACACTGAGTGCCTGTGCTACTGTCACTTTGCATTTCTTTATAAACATTGAGTTCCAGGAGTCTGGACCCGGAGCCGAGTGCATGGGCATGCTGTCTTTTCTCTTTCAAAATGTGCAGCGTTAGTGTTAATGTCAGTGAGATTCTCAGGGGTTTGGATGTCATGCATAAAGAAGCTGTCCGTGCCTTCCACTTTCATGTTGTTTATTAGGGTGCTGAACATGTCCTCATACTGCTTGTTCTCTGTCGTCCTCTGGGGGTCGTCTTCTATGGACGTCTTCTGTGGTTGTCTTCTATGGTCGTCCTCTGTGGTCGTCTTCTGTAGTCGTCTTATATGGTCGTCTTCTGTGGTCGTCTTCTATGGTCGTCTTCTGTGGTCGTCTTCTATGGTCGTCTTCTGTGGTCGTCTTCTATGGTCGTCTTCTATGGTCGTCTTCTGTGGTCGTCTTCTATGGTCGTCTTCTGTGGTCGTCTTCTATGGTCGTCTTCTGTGGTCGTCTTCTGTGGCCGTCTTCTATGGTCGTCCTCTGTGGTCGTCTTCTATTTCCGTCCTCTGTGGTCGTCTTCTATGGTCGTCTTCTGTGGTCGTCTTCTATGGTCGTCTTCTGTGGTCGTCTTCTATTGTCGTCTTCTGTGGTCGTCTTCTGTGGCCGTCTTCTATGGTCGTCCTCTGTGGTCGTCTTCTATTTCCGTCCTCTGTGGTCGTCTTGTAACACGGGGAGGGCTTCTCTCGACTTATCTTTCCTTCTACTCCCCCTCAACCCGTATTCTTACTTTTTATTCTCTACAAGGGACTCCAAAACTTTTACTGAAGCCTTCTCCACGCCACGTGGTTCTAAGACGATTGACCGACTTAGGATTCTACAACCAGTATGACGTGACCTAGGCTTTGAGCAAGGCGTATTGGGCGATTCCGGTGGCAGAACAGGATAGGGAAAAAAACAGCATTCTCGGATGGTAGGCACACTTATCAATTCCGTAGGATGCCGTTTGGCTCGAAGACAGCGCCTTCGTCGTTTCAGAGGGCCATCAACTTCATTCTTAGTCCGGTACTGGGTAGGAATTCTTTAGCGTACCTGGATGATGTTGTGATATATTCCAGGACGTTTGAGGAACACCTACGGGACTTGACTGAGACTTTAAAGTTGTTAGATCAGGCAGGTTTCAGGCTGAATGTTCAGAAGTGCACCCTGGCGGCTCAGAAATTCAAATTTCTGGGGTTCCGGGTGTGCCCAGACGGTATCCGACCTGACCCAGATTCTTGCCGCGCCATTGCTGACAAGCCTACTCCAAGGACAGCAAAGGACGTGCGTAGGTTTTTGGGGGCGGCCGGATATTTTCGTCGTCATATTGAAGGTTTCGCTGGCATTTCAGCACCCCTGACTGATCTGACAAAAAAAATGCGAAGTTTGTGTGGAAATCTGAACATGACGAGGCATATTGCAAACTGAAAGACCAACTTATCACGACACCGGTATTGGCTATTCCTGATTTTGAGAAAGAGTGGGAGGTGCACACTGACGCCAGCGGTATTGCTATTGGCGGGTGCTTAATTCAGCGAGATGCGGATAATTTACCCCATCCAGTAGCCTATTTCAGTAGGAAGGTCAAAGGACCTGAAGTTCGTTATTCAGCTACGGATCGGGAGGCACTGGCAGTAGTAGAATCAGTTAGGTATTTCGAGCCTTACCTATTTCAGCGGCATTTTGTAATCTACACAGACCATCGAGCGTTAACACACATATTTAAAAAGCGAACGAAATGCCCACGAATGTCACGCTGGTCTCACGAACTTTCGGCCCACTCATTCCAGATCTTGTACAAGCCTGGTCAAGCCCATGTTGTGCCAGACACGCTAAGTAGAAATATAGCGGCAGTTCAGATTAATGAAAATATTGAAACCATTCCATCAGATAAAATGAGAGAATACCAGATGAGCGAGCCTAGATGGAAAGAGACTATTGAGTATTTAGAGGGAGGAAAATACCCGAAGAAGAAAAAGAAGTTACCTATTCATGATTTTGAGATGAAACAGGGCGTCCTGTATTATGTGAATAGCCAGAATGATAGGGCAGTATTTCAACTCGTTATTCCGGACGCGTTGCGGTCATCAGCGTTAAAGCTTGCGCATGCATCTAAAATTGCAGGGCATCCGGGGGTCTTTAAAACCCACTTAAAAGCAAAGTCTTTATTTTATTTTCCAGGATTACTTTCTGAGGTAATCAATTTCGTGAAGTCGTGCCCTCGTTGCCAGAGGAGGAAAGGCACCCTTAAGGTACAAGCCCCACTTCAGGAATTTCCTGAAATTCGTGAGCCGTTAGATCGTGTGGGGGCCGATTTGATTGACTTACACCACAGTCAATCAGGTAACAGATACGTGTAGGTGCTAGTTGACCATCTGTCTAGATACACTACACTAGTTGCATTACCTCAGAAGGATTCTCGTACGATTGCAGATGCGTTCTTGCTTAGGTTCGTTACTGTATTCGGACCTCCTAAAGTTTTAGTCTCTGACCGGGGTCAAGAATTCAATGGGAATATATTTAGAGAAGTTTGTAAGATTTTAGAAACAACTTCGGCTTTTACAACAGCCTACCACCCATAAGCAAACGGAATGACGGAACGGACTAATCGTTCAGTCAAGGATATGCTTGCAATCCTTGCTGAACATGACGCAAACACCTGGGATGAACACCTACCCTATGTTCAGTTCGCCTTGAATACTGCCATCCACCAATCAATTAACACCCAACCACTTCATTTGTTTACTGGTAATTCATGCAATTTCCCGTCAGGTCTGCTTAACAGACATAATGTTGCATACGGGGAGGACTATCCTTCAGAGGTCCTTGGAAAAATGAGAAATGCATGGAATATTGCAGCTGAAGCGTCCAAGAAGGCACGGACTCGGTATGCTCATTTTTATGACAAGAAAGTGCGCCCTCTTGAGTTGACGGAAGGAAGCCTCGTATTGAGAGTGAATGAGGCTGCGCCCGCCAATCAGAGCAGGAAACTAGCTCCGAGGTGGCGAGGACCATATAGAGTAATTAAAAGGGCGGGGCCGGTTAATCTTGTTATAAAAGGAGTGTTCGAGGACCAGGTGGAAAGGACAATTCATGTAAATAAATTGAAACATTATCATGCTAGAGAGGAATTAGAACTGCCTTCAGCGGGTCTAGTTCCTGACTCAGCAGTGCTGACTCATTGCTTCACCGACGAGTCAGAAGATGAGGATGACCCTCTGTCATCGCTCATCAGTAGTCAGGTGCAGTCTCGCCACCCTATGGTGACGAGATCTCGCGCTATACAGTAAAGTAACTTCCTTGGTTAGTATAATTTAGTATTCATTAGATTTTCCTGTAAAGGCAATGAGGTGTACTATGTCTATACTTAACTCAGGTAGCAGCTTTTACCGTGCTCTGGGGTTCCACCTCCACCAAACCCAGAGTATATCTATGCTTCCGCTGTGTTGTGTCTGTCTGTTCCCAGGTCTGATTGGTACACCGACCCAGTTGTTCCAGCCACACGTGAACCCTTGTCTGTAAAGACCGAGGGGGGAGGCACGTTACACAAAGCCCTCCCCCCACCAGACCCAGTAACTCATACATCAGTTACTTTGGGGGATGAGTGACTGTCCAAGAGTCACCCGGCCGACGCCTCACGTCACTAACGAGGTTGTCAGGGCCAGCGAGCTGTCCACATTATAGCAGTCACCGGAGGTGCCATACAACGCCCGAGTAGCTGTCTCGAGATCACCATTACCCACCTGCTGCGTCGTCAAGACTGCAGCCATGCCAGCAGTGTTGGAGGAGAGGTCAAGAAATGGAAAGCACGTAGCAGTACTCAAGAATTTCGCCGGAAGATTAATGATTACGCCATCTGAAGTAACAAGAAAGTAGAAGTAAGGCGGTCACAGGTGGAAGGCACGGTTTCCCTACAGAGTACCGGGACTCGCCAATAGAAGGTCGCAAAATTGTCTCCTTTGGCCTAAAGTCGGCGGTACGAGGGTATACACAGTTGGTGTTTACGGCCTAGTAACCTGGTGACATCAAGAAACGCCGGAGATGACATAAGCAATGATGGAAGACGAGATTCACCTGTTCTGCAAACAAGCAACCCGCCTCTACGACCTTCTGACACCACTCCTGCTAAGAGACACCATTGGTACATCCAGTCCTGCTCTGCTGTGGTCATCTGCGACGTCAAGTTTAACATCAAGACTGCCGTGTGAACTGTGATTGATATGAAGGCGTGTGGACTGTCGAGAGCAAGATTAATGGCCGAAGTAACAGTATTCTACAGCTGTCACTTGGCACTCCGCTCTACTACACTCTGTCGTCATTCAGGAGTACCGGATGGGAGTACAAGAGGACCAGGTATTGATGTCTACACATGGGAAGAAGCAAGATCGACACCGTCATCGTCAGCGACTACATTCAGCATCCAGCAGCATCGATTTTTTTTTTCGATTACTCAATATGAACAATTGATACAAACAACAAAGTGGCTCTGAACATCTGTGTAAAGAATATCTGGACACTTTTGTCTAAATGTTGAAAAACAGAGTTAGAATCACAATACTTTTTAAATGTTGAAAAACAGATTTAAAATAATTCTGGTATAATATATGAAAATCTTACTCTAGAAATTGGTCATTGATTAACATCGAAGCCCCTGTGTAATTGTCTCAGCCCTGAACAAACGGTTATGGAAAATTATGTTGTGATACTTTTGCAGAATGTTTGAACACAGGAGAGGCGGACCAATATAAACATTGACACTCTTACAGTGAGTGAGAACACTTGGCTGTACAGTTAGCTGAAACCTGTGATATAGTATAGAATTTTTTATTTTTTTATTTTTAGATACATGTAATAAACGTTAGGTGTGTTCCTTAACATGTCAAGGTTGACATTGATGGGGAGTGGTCAGTACACGGATGTGAACTTGATAGTTCCGTAGTACGCTCCCGGATGACTGCAAGTTCAGTCTGAAGATATAACTTTAATGTTTATGTTTGAGCACGGTGTGGCCAGCTCTAGAGGACACATGAACTTGGCTAGTGAAGAGCCAAGAGAGTTTAATAGCTAGTCTTTGATGATAGAGTAGGGACATGTTATTTAGCTATGTCAGTAAGGGTAGGATGTATGTTTCCTGATGTTGGAGGATTGCTGTCAGTTGACAGCTGAGAAATTTATGAAATGTGAACATATTTATTATGATGTTGGACTCTATTAATTGTCAAATTTTATTAGTTAGGTTAGCTTTTGGTTGTGGCATGAGTTGAATTGTGGATTTGGATACTAAACCTCGTGATTTTTAACAAATTAACAAGGTTTACTAAGTGCTTGTGCGGGGGGGGTTGTAACAAACTAGGCTGGTTGTGAGAATTATTCCAGAAGGTTCTAGAAGTTTCGTGTAGGGATCTGACCTCTACAACACACATTCCCCTGGGGATTAGCAGGTCTGAGTCACAAATGGCGGGCGTCTCTGTTCATAGTTGCGTATAATGAATCATCCTATAGTATTCACTTATTTAGAGAAATTAGCCTTTATTCATTTTGTATTAAAATTGTATTGTATAATATTCCTGGTTATAGTATCAAGAGTATTCTAATCATTGAGTTAAGTCACCATCAGTGACGTCACGAATCAGATCTAAGTTGTAAGGCGGAGTGACCTGGCGGTCATAGGTAATCAGAGTTGACATGTCTACTATTTCTCAAAGTTCAATTAACCATTTTGGGGAACGGGAACAGCTCGGCCGTTAGATGCTTGTGTAATTTAACTTCAGTAAAATAATTCAACCAGTCTGGATCAATTAAGTACAACAGAGGTTAATTGTTATAACTTAAACCTTGCTAGTAACTTGGTAAAACTTAGACTATGCGGAAGGATACAATGCTCTAGTCTGGGGAAGACCAGATGAGGAGAAATCAGTGTGGACTCCAGATCTACTGGGAGAGGTCAACCATCTTACCTCTCCCAAGACCAGCCCCCAACATCTAGCTGGTCGTCCAAGGTAGAGTTGCTTTATGAGTTTTTTTATAGGGATAGTCAACTCATTGCCGTTCAGGAAAAGTAGGGAGTGTTAAAGTGACAGGGAGTGAACATATTTAGATTTTGTTTTAGTTTTCTTTTAATAAATTAATTAGTTAATAATTTGCATTTTTATTGTTTCCATGTGTTTATGTGAACTTGTCCTGGTCACGTGGTCCACCCGAGGCAGAGTTGAATTGGGCGCCGAGTCTAACATCGAATCGGAATTCATCATCCCCGTCTAATTAATTCCACACTCAAGTTTCCGAGGTTATAACCTACTAGTGGGGATCAAGCCCCTGGGTTGATTAATTAGCATGATCGATCCAGACCTCGATCATTGCTTAGTGTTACTGGTCTGGTGGTGGCGGCGGAGGCGACTCTAGGGTTTTGCTCAAAGCCTAGGTCACGTCATACTGGTTGTAGAATCCTAAGTCGGTCAATCGTCTTAGGACCACGTGGCGTGGAGAAGGCTTCAGTAAAAGTTTTGGAGTCCCTTGTAGAGAATAAAAAGTAAGAATACGGGTAGAGGGGGAGTAGAAGGAAAGATAAGTCGAGAGAAGCCCTCCCCGTGTTACAGTCTTCTATGGCCGTCCTCTGTGGTCGTCTTCTGTTGTCGTCTTCTATGGCCGTCCTCTGTGGTCGTCTTCTATGGCCGTCCTGTGGTCGTCTTCTGTGGTCATCCTCTGTGGTCGTCTTCTGTAGTCGTCCTCTGTGATCGTCCTATGTGGTCGTTTATTTTCGTCCTCTGTGGTCTTCTATGGTCGTCTTCTGTGGTCGTCCTCTGTGGTCGTCTATGTTCGTCCTCTGTGGTTGTCTTCTGTGGCCATCTTCTATGGCCATCTTCTGTGGTCGTCTTCTATGGTCGTCTTCTGTGGTCGTCTTCTGTGGTCGTCCTCTGTGGTCGTCTATGTTCGTCCTCTGTGGTTGTCTTCTATGGCCATCTTCTGTGGTCGTCTTCTGTGGTCGTCTTTGGTGATCGTCCTCTGTGGTTGTTTTATGTGGTCGTCTTCTGTGGTTGTTTTATGTGGTCGTCTTCTGTGGTTGTTTTATGTGGTCGTCCTCTGTGGTCGTCTTCGGTGATCGTCCTCTGTGGTCGTCATCTGTGGTCGTCTTCTGTGATCGTCCTCTGTGATCATCCTCTGTGATCGTCTTATGTGGTCGTCTTTTGTGGTCGTCTTCGGTGGTCGTCCTCTGTGGTCGTCTTCTGTGGTCGTCTTCGGTGATCGTCCTCTGTAGTCGTCTTCTGTGATCGTCCTCTGTGGTCATCCTCTGTGATCGTCTTATGTGGTCGTCCTCTGTGGTCGCCCTCTGTGGTCGTCCTATGTGGTCGTCTTCTATGGTCGTCATTTGTGTGGGAAAAACCTGCTGGGATTGATATAAGAGGAGACTACCAGAGACTTGTACTGAACTAAATTAAAAATTACTGTCTGCAAATTAATTCAATTAAAATCTCTAGCTAAGGTTGTAAATCCTAGTTCCTCTTTTCCTAATGACAGACTGTGGGCTGTAAGGGACAGGTGGGGTGAATGACTTTGTTGATAGAAGTTCCAATCCACCTGTAGACAGGGATCTCACATCAGCTTGTATTTTATACAAGGATAAGATTTAATAAATTCAGTTATCTGACTGAACACTGGCTCTGTTTAAATCAGGGATTTAAACATACATAGTCTAACCTAGCACCATAACTATTAACAGCCAATATGTACTTATACTATAAACAACAAATTAAATTGTAAAAGTATAATAAATGACCTTAAATGTAGTCTAAATACTGTTAACTAAGTACTAGAAATTATATTCAATTAAATGAACTTATATGATAACTTAAAAATTAACTAAGCAAGCAATTGATAACTTAATTTATATATTCAAGTATATATGCAATGTATTTATGCAATTTATCTACAATTAGCTTGACTGAATCTTTTCCAACACTATGGACACTTGTGAAGTTTTTACTTATTGAGGCTGAATTCTTTTCTGACACATTGGACACTCATGAGGTTCAGTGCTTGGATAAGATTCAAAGCTACACTACAATTTTAATAAACTTACTGAAAAATGAGGCGTTGCCTCGCTTTTTTACCGACAGACAGATTTATAGAATATTAAAGTTATACAAGCATACAATTGGCCAATTAATACGCTACTGTAATAAACTTCAATATACTTATCTGAAGCCGGGTGCCTGTCTGACAAGTTTGCCAGACTGATTAACTCTCTTGTCGAGTTTAGGCACTATATTTTGCTGCAGCGTTGCTGTTTGATGATCTGGTAGCGTTGCTACGTGATTATCCCTGCAGTTGCAGAAGAATGATTTGATAAAGATAAAGAATGAAGGTGGAGGAAACCGTGTCACTGTGATCTCCACTATACACTCTTATTTTATATAAATGTTCTAGGATTTTCCTTGTAGATATTGTCCAGGTACTCCCCCAGTTCTAGAGAGTGCTCACTGGCGATAAAAATATTAGATAAGGTGTCCTTGAGCTGGTAATGTTCGCTAAGGATCAGTCACTTGTTCACTCAGTTGTAAACAAACGTGAAGTGCCTCGGGCTTTGTTGGTGGGCGCTTCACTCTCCCCCATCGCCCTGCCATGCTCTCTGTGCACGGTAGCCTTCTATGAATATTGATCGATTATTTTTACAGTCTAGACTTATTATTGAAATAAGATGTGATTATAATATAATGAGATATAAGATTTAAAGATTATAAGTAGTATTTGAAAGTACCACTGAATCTTATTAAGGATTCGATATTATCCCTACGGGATGTTGAATAAATGTTCCAATAGTTTTTTAATTAACAAATCCTTCTAGAAGCTTCTGGATCCTTGAGAGATCATGTACAAAGTCACGTAGGCATCAAAAGGGCCCAGTTGCGTACGTGTTCATGTGGACACTGTCATCTAGGATCAAGCTATATAATGAATCTATAATGATTCTAATATGATTTTGATACGATTTAGATATGATTTTGATATGATATAGAAATGATAAAGAAATTATACATTTCTTAGATGATTATTAGATATGGTGGGTAAAAATTTCCCACATCTTCCAGAGGGAGAGAACTGGCACAGAGTCCAATACTTAGGACAATAGTAACCATATGTATTTATTTACTCTCCATTGGATTGATAATACAAGTGCAAATTTTGCTTGCACTTTTGTGCTGCTGTCCGTTGTGGACGATTGTGTCTATTAGGAGTCTGTGGGTCTTGTGGAGTTAGAGTGTCTTGAGGTCTCTCAGGATCTAACTGCAGCTGGCTCACTGATTCCATGTGGATGAGTTTGTCCAATGTCTTCAGGGAAGTTGTTCCTTTAGACAGGATTTTGACTATTCTCAAAATCCCCTGACTATCTGGATGGACTGAGATAACTTTACCTAATGGCCAGTCAGCCCTAGGGCCATCACTGTCCACCAAGACAATATCGCCAGGTTAGAGATTAGATATATTATGTGGGACATTGGCCCCATAGTGATGTTCTTGTAGAGATGTAAGATATTCTTTTGTCCAAACATCATTCCATTTTTGGATTATGCTGGACAGATGCTTATACCCCTGAACCAACTCGCTCTGACCCACATATGAGGGATCTCTGATCTCATCATCCACTTGAGATGGTACTGGAGTCAGAAGTCTTCCATACATTAGGTGGGCAGGACTTAATGGCTCATGTTGAGTAGGATCCTCAGACAAGTAAGTCAACGGCCGGTTATTCACCCTTGATTCTATTTCCGTGATTACTGTCTGGAGTTCTTGAAGATTGATTTTCTGACGGTGTAGAGATTTTCTCAAGGATCTTTTTACAGTTCCTATTAACCGTTCATAAAATCCTTCGTGCCATGGGGCTCTCGGAGGGATAAATTTTCATCTGCAATGACGCTGTTCCAGTGTGGAAGTAACTGCAGGATGGGAACAGATTTCCCGTAGACATGCTTCTCCAGCTACCAAGTTTGCTCCGTTATCTGAAATCATCAGCTTAGGGCATGATCGGCGTGCTGCGAATCTGCGGAAAGCTTGAATAAATGATTGAGCAGTCATATCGGGTGTTACCTCTAGATGTACTGCCCTGGTGGTAGCACAGGTGAACAGACAGATGTATGCCTTGATAGGTTGCTTACCTGCAGTCCCTGTTAGATATATTGCTCCTGTATAATCTACTCCTGTCGTTTCGAAAGGTTGTAGATGGACCACTCGTTCCTTTGGTAGGGATGGTGGCCCTGGATAAGAGCAAGTTCTTGCATCGTACCTTCGGCATATCATGCAATTCTTTAAGATTGATTTGACTGACTGTCTTCCCTGAGGAATCCAGTACTGCTGTCTGATTTGTGTGAGTGTGTCTAACACTCCTCCATGTTTGATGAATTGTTGATGTGTATGTAACACAATCAACCTTGTGATCCAATGATTTTTTGGTAAAAGCCATGGATGCACGGTATCTAGATTGATATCTGCGTGTTTAAGTCTCCCTCCACAACGCAGAATGTTGTGATTTTCTTGGTCTATCCACAGACCGAGATTGTGTTTTAACTTATGCGGAAGATTTTCATAGTTATTCCCATAAGTTTCTCTCTGGGCTTGTCTTACCCAATAGATAAGTGCATCTGGAAAAGTGTATTTTATACCTCTTTTCCTGAGATAATGAAACACGTTCTGTGTTACATTGATTAATTTGATGAGCGAGGAGTAACGAGTACAATCCAAGACTGATATTTGAGCTTGCTGCCTAGTGGTAGTTATGGTTTGTGTCGTAATGACGTGTGGCTTTTGTTCAGGCCAACTACCATTCACTAACCATCGAGGCCCATGAAACCAAATATCTGCCTTTGCAAACTGTTTAAATGTCATACCTCTTGGTAAGAGATCAGCTGGATTATCCTTTGTTGGTACATGCAACAATTGAAAGCCTGCAGAAATTTCTTTAATTTCCGAGACGCGATTTTTTACATATGGAGTTGGACAGTTCTCGTTTCGTACCCATTGTAAGACAGCTTCATTGTCAGACCATATAATGACATCTTTGATGTTCATGGTAGACAAGACTTGTTTGATATGCACTGCTAAGCGTGTGCCAGTTAGCAGTGCTGTTAGTTCCATCTGAGGCAAAGTCCTCTTTTTTAATGGAGCGACTCTGGCCTTAGAGGTGATAAGATATGATTGATTAGAAGTCACTAAGTAAGCACAAGCTCCAAAAGCTTTGGCTGACGAGTCTGCGAATACATGTAGTGATACTTCTTCATTTTCCTCGACTATGTGTCTCGGAAAGATTATCTTTTCAACTAAAGTTTGTTCTTGAGCCACTTCCATCCAAGCTTTTTGTAACTGGATTGGTAGTGGATCATCCCAACCAACCTTAGCCTTCCATGCTTCTTGCACCAATAAACGCCACTTGATAGTCAAAGGATTTAGTAGACCAAGTGGGTCGAATACTTTGCTAACTTGTGAAAGCAAATCCCTTTTTGTAGTGATGTTGTAATTTACTGGCACGGATTTGATCGTGATTGTGTCCGAGATTAAATCCCAATCCATACCTAACACCTTTTGTGATTCTGGTACGTGATATTCAGGGTAATCTCTTGCTATATGATTATTCAATGTTGCATTATTAGAGGCCCAAGATTGTAGTGGCATGTTGGCACCTTGTAGCTCCTTGTTTGCCTCTTGATATAATTGTAACAGTTCAGTAGTACTGTTAACTGTCCCTTGAAAATT
Source organism: Procambarus clarkii (assembly GCF_040958095.1). Lineage (NCBI taxonomy): Eukaryota > Metazoa > Arthropoda > Malacostraca > Decapoda > Cambaridae > Procambarus > Procambarus clarkii. The sequence goes on from NC_091156.1 coordinate 23,264,193, forward strand.
ATCTACATATAGATTTTGACTGATTTCAGTCTTACAGGGACTTGATGATTTCTTCAGATGAGTATCTAGAGTTGCTTGCAACAGAAATGGACTACTTGTCGCCCCAAAAAGAACTGATGAGAATCTGAAAGTCACTATAGGACTATTGACATCTTCTGGGTTCTCTACCCATAGAAACTTAGTGAAGTCTCTATCTTCTTCCTGCAAGCCAACTCTGAGAAAGGCCTTACTTATATCTGCTGAATACGCATATTTGTTAAGTCTAAACTTCAACAGTATGTCATACAATTTCTGAGTTAGACTTGGACCTGTTTGCAAACAATCATTTAGACTGGTTCCTTGGGGTCCAGATTTAGAGCTACAATTAAAAACTATCCGTAAAGGAGTTGTTTTTGATTCTCTCATTACAGCCATGTGTGGTAAAAAATGGCCTGTTTGCTTATTGTCATGTTCCACGATTTCGATGAATTTATTCTTTAATTGTTGAGCAATAATCTCATGATAGAGTTTTAAATGCTCAGGCCTTTTTCTTAGCTTTGCTAGTTGAGATTTAAATTGACTATAAGCCATGTGATAATTGGTAGGTAAGGTTTTATGGTTGATTTTCCATGGTAGCCTTACCCAGTACTGTCCATCATGGTACTGTACAGTTTCTAAGTATTGATTGTATGCACAGACATCATCAGGACTTGGTTGTTCAGGAATTATTCCTATGGCATCAAGTTCCCACAATTGATGTACAGATTCCAATCCATCATCAATCATGTGGGGGATTTTAAGTGGTGACTGTTCTTTGCCTAGTCATGCCACTATTACAGTTTCTGTATGATGTGATTTTTCAGGAGTTGAAGGTTCAAGATCTAGTATAGGTCCTGTCATCAATATGCATCCTGCTGATTTGAGTATATTCATACCCATAGATTCTTCTGATCCCAGAATGAATCGATGATAGTAGTCAGCTCCAATCAGGATTCCGATATCCCCTATGTAGTCAGAATCAAGCAGAGGATCTGCTAACTGTATTCCTTTTTCTTTTAGGAATTTAATTGTGGCTGTCAGACCAGTCACTTCCATTTCAGTAGGAATTTTATCAACTACTATGGCTTCTACTCTCCTTTGGGATGTACCTAGACAGACAATGAGTTTTACTACTGGAAAGGTTCTACGACCAGAATTAGTAAAAAACCCTGATATGGATGTAGATACTTGCTTTGAAGATTTAAGTTGTAAATCTTCTGCCATCTTTTTTACTGATAAAGATTTTCTGTGACCCTTGATCAAAAAAGCCTCTAGTTGGAATACAAATTCCTTGATTGCATAGTTCTAGCTGTGCAGTAGGCAATATTGCTGTTGTAACAATTTCTGTATCCAAGTCGTTGACATTGCTCATTACTGTACAGAATTGTACGGCTGTGGTGGTATTATCATCTTTGGGCTTTGCCTGAGATGCAGGTTGATTATTGGAAGTCTGTGATCTGGATTGAGTGTTAATATCACCACAGAGTGCTGTGTGATGTACACTTTTATGACAATATTGGCAGTTCTGCAATTGAGTGTTACATTCACTTGTATCGTGCTTCCGTAGACAACGGATGCACCTGTTCAGAGATTTCAGTCGATCGATTCGACTGGCACGGCCTTCATAAGCTGTGCATTGATAAATGGTATGTGCTTCTTGACAGAATAAACATTTTGGGGCACTTGTAGCTCCTTTTGTCTTATCTGTCTTAGGAGCTTGGTTTCCTACAGTTCTGTTAACTGTGGGGGATATAGCATAAGAGCCAACATTATTCTGTTTCCACTTTGCAGAAGAGGAGTTTTGTTGCCTTGATTTTTGACTGCCATTTTGGACATTTTTGGTTTTGTCCATGGATTCACCTTTGGGGATTTTTTCTTGAGATCTAAGTTTTCCTCGGCTTCGTAATCTTTGTATGTAAGCTCGAAGTCCATCAATGATTTGGCTTTGTGATAAGATGTTGGTGTTATAATGAGTGCATAGGCTGTCTATGACCTTATTTGGAAGTTTCCTTTGAATAATTAACTTTATAAGCCACTCTGCATCTCCTACAGGTACTTTTGTACTGAGGGCTTTGATGATTGATTCTATAGACAATCGAAATGATTGTAGTGACTCATAACTTTTATTTGGAGAGGGTAAATCCAATAATTTGTATGAGAGACGTGCAATTGCAGTCTCCTTATCACTGTAGTTATCTTGTAACAACTGTAAGGCATGGTCGTAATCATCATCTGTTAATGACAAATTAGCAATGACCTGCCTTGCCTCTCCCCGTAACTGGCCTTGCAAATATTGAAACTTTGTCGCCTTTTTGAGAGAGGTCTTGGAGTTTATTATAGAATCAAAGTGTCTCCAGAAGGTATCCCAATCGTCTTCATCCTTGCCCTCAAAATATGGTAATTGTACCTTTGGGAGCTCTGCGGCTATATGTGTGATAGTTGCATTGCTCTGTTGAGTGGATGAGCTCACATTGGATTGGGTTCCTGCTTGAGATATTTGTTTGATTAAAGGATCAAGTTGATCTTGGATTTTATCTTCATACATTGTCACTTCAACGACAATTTCCTGAAGTTCCCTTCAGGTTAAATCTGCATTAGCCATTTCTGTTAGATAAATCTCTGCATGGCGTTTGATTTGTTCATACTTATCCACAGCTGCTTTTACTCTGGTATTCAGAATTATTAAATCAGGAGATGGTTGTCTAGCCAACTTTTGACATTTGTCAATCAGTTGAGTTAGGTGATCTTGCAGACCATTAAGTGTCCTCCTATTTCCTGTTTCAGCTGCTGGTGGAATATTGTTAGCCATTTTGACCTTTTCCGAGTTTCGGAGATTCCGAGATATTTTTTCTTTTTTTCTGATGAATATGTTTGATGTTAATGTATTTTGATAAATGAGCTTTCCTGTCTACTTAGGTAATGATTCCAAAGATCGTCCTTCATTTCCTCCCTGGAATCTGGTTGTAGCAGGTGTTCAATTATCAAAAGTACTGTAATAATTTGATTTGTGACCCGAATGCACGAATGCACCAAGTTGGTAAATCCTGTAATAATTTTTTAAAAATAGTAAATGGCACTATTTTTGCAAAGTTATTACAAGATCTGTTACCCTAATAGTTGCTTGATAAAATACAGTAGGGTGTCTACTGGTTTTACCTGTAATAGGGTATGATATAGTTGATTATAGTTAGATTGTAATGAAATGCTCTTACAGTGATGATAACACTTTTTTAAAGAATATTATGTAATGAGCAGCTCTGAAAATCAGTAGATTAGAGATAATGCTAGATAATACTCTTAAATATATATGTAATGTTACCACAATGAGGTAGGTAATAATATGATTAAGATGCAGTTGTGTCTTTGACACTGATATACTTAATTACTGTGGTTTCTTAACACAAAACAATATTAGTATGCTATGAATGCTTACTACATAATGGATATGGTGGCTTAAGCCACTGCAAACTATTTGCTTACTTAGATATATAGCTATGATAAATATTGGCTGATAGCTAGGTTAGGCTAGAATATGTAAGAATTATTCCAATGCAAAATCAAGACGTTTCTTATGTATTTGGCATTGAAATATTCGGTAAACGAATGATCTTAAATATCTAGGTACAAAGGACCAATAATATCTAGGTTCGAAGGACCATTAATGTGGGAAAAACCTGCTGGGATTGATATAAGAGGAGACTACCAGGGACTTGTACTGAACTAAATTAAAAATTTCTGTCTGCAAATTAATTCAATTAAAATCTCTAGCTAGGGTTGTAAATCCTAGTTCCTCTTTTCCTAATGACAGACTGTGGGCTGTAAGGGACAGGTGGGGTGAATGACTTTGTTGATAGAAGTTCCAATCCACCTGTAGACAGGGATCTCACATCAGCTTGTATTTTATACAAGGATAAGATTTAATAAATTCAGTTATCTGACTGAACACTGGCTCTGTTTAAATCAGGGATTTAAACATACATAGTCTAACCTAGCACCATAACTATTAACAGCCAATATGTACTTATACTATAAACAACAAATTAAATTGTAAAAGTATAATAAATGACCTTAAATGAAGTCTAAATACTGTTAACTAAGTACTAGAAATTATATTCAATTAAATGAACTTATATGATAACTTAAAAATTAACTAAGCAAGCAATTGATAACTTAATTTATATATTCAAGTATATATGCAATGTATTTATGCAATTTATCTACAGTTAGCTTGACTGAATCTTTTCCAACACTATGGACACTTGTGAGGTTTTTACTTATTGAGGCTGAATTATTTTCTGACACATTGGACACTCATGAGGTTCAGTGCTTGGATAAGATTCAAAGCTACACTACAATTTTAATAAACTTACTGAAAAATGAGGCGTTGCCTCACTTTTTTACCGACAGACAGATTTATAGAATATTAAAGTTATACAAGCATACAATTGGCCAATTAATACGCTACTGTAATAAACTTCAATATACTTATCTGAAGCCGGGTGCCTGTCTGACAAGTTTGCCAGACTGATTAACTCTCTTGTCGAGTTTAGGCACTATATTTTGCTACAGCGTTGCTGTTTGATGATCTGGTAGCGTTGCTACGTGATTATCCCTGCAGTTGCAGAAGAATGATTTGATAAAGATAAAGAATGAAGGTGGAGGAAACCGTGTCACCGTGATCTCCACTATACACTCTTATTTTATATAAATGTTCTAGGATTTTCCTTGTAGATATTGTCCAGGTACTCCCCCAGTTCTAGAGAGTGTTCACTGGCGATAAAAATATTAGATAAGGTGTCCTTGAGCTGGTAATGTTCGCTAGGGATCAGTCACTTGTTCACTCAGTTGTAAACAAACATGAAGTGCCTCGGGCTTTGTTGGTGGGCGCTTCACTCCCCCCCATCGCCCTGCCATGCTCTCTGTGCACGGTAGCCTTCTATGAATATTGATCGATTATTTTTACAGTCTAGACTTATTATTGAAATAAGATGTGATTATAATATAATGAGATATAAGATTTAAAGATTATAAGTAGTATTTGAAAGTACCACTGAATCTTATTAAGGATTCGATATTATCCCTACGGGATGTTGAATAAATGTTCCAATAGTTTTTTAATTAACAAATCCTTCTAGAAGCTTCTGGATCCTTGAGAGATCATGTACAAAGTCACGTAGGCATCAAAAGGGCCCCGTTGCGCACGTGTTCATGTGGACACTGTCATCTAGGATCAAGCTATATAATGAATCTATAATGATTCTAATATGATTTTGATACGATTTAGATATGATTTTGATATGATATAGAAATGATAAAGAAATTATACATTTCTTAGATGATTATTAGATATGGTGGGTAAAAATTTCCCACAATTTGTGCATGAACCTTCACTTGTAATTACAGGTCCAATTCCGTGGGAATATTTTTATTTCGATTTCACAAATGTGAAGAAATATATTGTATTTTTCTTTACCGCTTGCATGACTTTCTGTCCTAGTTGCATTTCTTCACTCTGATGTTCGTTTTAGTCTCTGTTCAGTGTCTTCACATTATTCTTTCTTTGTTGAGAGACTCTTGTCTGCTTAAGCATTTCCGTTATTTGTTATTTATTTCAATCGACTTGAGAATGGTCCAGGATGGACCGAAACGTCGTCGCTCCTTCAACTTCTAGTGTGTTGTCTGGTCAACATACTTCAGCCACGTTATTGTGACTCATCGCCTGCATTTGTTCCTTCTTTTGTAGTGCCGTCTGCGTTCTCTTCTCTTATTAAGCTGGTTCTCTTTCTGACTTTCCACAAAGGAACATATTCCAAGCTGACATTATAAGCTTCGACAGTCAGTTGTTCTATTTCTTGTGTGGTATTTTTATCTGAACAGTTCTTAATTAAATGTATGTAAGTTCCATATTTTTTTTCTTGCTTACAGTCTAACCTATTATTATTAAATTTAATTTATTGAATAACCATTCTCGCTTGATACTTTATTTAGACCTATTACAAGTATTGATGTGAGTTTGTGTGAGTATGGGGTGTCCCAGACTGTAATGTTCATCATTACTTCTTCATTGTTTGTGAAGATCAGATCTACGGACCTTACTGGTCTCTGGCTGTGTTGGGTCCCTTGGGAAAGTAGAAGGTGGCCGTGTTCACCGCCAGTATAACAGTGGGTGTTCAACCTCAGGGTCGATGCTGACCGTCATCCTGGACATAAACAACAAGTATAACAGTGAGTGTTCTTCCTCAGGGTCGACGCTGACCGTCATCCTGGACATAAACAACCAGTATAACAGTGGGTGTTCTTCCTCAGGGTCGACGCTGACCGTCATCCTGGACATAAACAACCAGTATAACAGTGGGTGTTCTTCCTCAGGGTCGACGCTGACCGTCACCCTGGACATAAACAAGAAGTATAACAGTGGGTGTTCTTCCTCAGGGTCGACGCTGACCGTCATCGTGGACATAAACAACCAGTATAACAGTGGGTGTTCTTCCTCAGGGTCGACGCTGACCGTCATCCTTGACATAAACAACCAGTATAACAGTGGGTGTTCTTCCTCAGGGTCGACGCTGACCGTCATCCTGGACATAAACAACCAGTATAACAGTGGGTGTTCTTCCTCAGGGTCGACGCTGACCGTCACCCTGGACATAAACAAGCAGTATAACAGTGGGTGTTCTTCCTCAGGGTCGACGCTGACCGTCATCGTGGACATAAACAACCAGTATAACAGTGGGTGTTCTTCCTCAGGGTCGACGCTGACCGTCACCCTGGACATAAACAACCAGTATAACAGTGGGTGTTCTTCCTCAGGGTCGACGCTGACCGTCATCCTGGACATAAATAACCAGTATAACAGTGGGTGTTCTTCCTCAGGGTCGACGCTGGCCATCATCGAGGACATGAACACCACGGTCACCATCTTTTTGTCGGGCAGCGTCGTTGTAGTGTGCGCGCTCTTCGACGGCTTCCACCCCGTCGCCTACCCCGACACAACCAGAGACGTCATCATGCTCTTCTCCATCTTCCTGGGCCTGGTCAGTCACCAACCCTCTGCTGACTAACCTCATGTAATGCTTTATGTATCCAATTATTTCATGCATGTTTGTATTTACCTGAATACCACCATCTACAGTGGTCGCGACAGGGACAGGAAGCCGCCAGCTTGTCAATTGTTCCCCCATTATTCCTGAGAAACTGTCCAGTTGAATTTTTTACATGTAGCATTGTTTTGACGGCTTCGGCGGGTAGGCGGTACCATTGGTATATTTACCTGACGAGGAAGAGCACTTGTTGCTTTCTGTTCTACATCAAGGCTAGTTAAGTCTGATGTTGTTCTCACGTGTGCTTCACGTGAGACTGTGTGTGTGCTTCACGTGGGACTGTGTGAGTGCTTCATGTGGGACCGTGTGTGTGTGCTTTATGTGGGACCGTGTGTGTGTGCTTCACGTGGGACTGTGTGTGTGCTTCATGTGGGACCGTGTGTGTGCTTCACGCGGACCCGTGTGTGTGCTTCAAGTGGGACCGTGTGTGTGCTTCACGTGAGACCGTGTGTGTGCTTCACGTGGGACCGTGTGTGTGCTTCACGTGGGACCGTGTGTGTGCTTCACTCACCAACACACCCAACACCACCACACCCAGCACCACCACACCCAACACCACCTCACCCCAGTCTGTTCCCAACCTCTGTGCAGAGCAGACGTGCGGGTCAGGTGCTTCGCCATAGCCAGGCCGCACCCTCAGACATTGAGTATGAACTCTTCTC